>NC_087443.1:19342719-19530219 GCF_036321535.1 Camelus dromedarius
TCTCCCACTCGGATGCAGCCATCGTGTGCTTCATCCACGTGGCGATGGTGGGCTCGAGGAAGGCGAGGGGAATGTTGCAGGTGGTAAGCGCCCCTGCCACCACGGCGATGTAAGGGTCCAGCATGAGACGGTGGATGGGCGTGCCCACCGGCAGGTTGGCCCGCGCCCGCGCCGCAGCCGAGAAGGGCTTGGCTACCGCCAGCAGCAACAGGGCGTCGAGCAGGGAAACGATGGCGAGCACCAGGAAGGGCGCGGTCTTGCCCGCGAACTCGTGAAGGAACCCCCCGAAGGGCGGCGCCACTAGACTTCCGAAGCTGATGAAGGCCAGCGCCCAGCCTAGCGCGCGACTGCGCTCAGGCTCCTCAGGATACTTGTCAGCGATCATGGCAATGCTGGACGTATCCGCGAAGGCAGAGCCGAGACCCTGCAGGCTGCGCGCGGCGAAGAGCATCGCGTAGCCCTCTGCGAAGGCAAACATCACTGTAGAGGCGAACAGTACGCCCAGGCCCATAAGCAGCGGCAAGTCATAGCTCATGCGGTCGATGAAGGTCCCGCTCAGGGGGTTCACCAGCAGCTGCAGGATAGCCTTGGAGGCAAACAGTACCCCGATCTTCACGTCCTCGCTGTCCGCGGGGTAGTGGTGCTGCTCCGCAGACCCGGTCGGCATCCCGCCCGTCGAGGACTCTGAGGAATTGACCGTGCTGGTACTGGCATTGGCCGGAATAGGCGTCGGCAGGTTGGGCACAGATATTTTGGAGGTCGGGGTGGGCATCTCGCTGGCAGCTCGCATGTAGTAGGGCACGATGGGCACGATGACCATGTACAGCATGTTGTCCAGGAATAGCGCCACGCACACGATGACCAGCACCAGGCGCCGCTGCCGCCGGGGATCTTGCAGCGCCGCGCCCACCGCCTCCGACAGCTTGCTGGCTGCGGCCGGGGCCTGGCGGGTAGGCGCAGCTGGTTCCATTGCCCCCACCCGGCCGCTCTTCCGAGGACTCTTGGGCCGGGGCCGGCGCGGGCGCCCTGCAGTCCAGGGACGAGGGCGCGGAACTTCGGGGGACCCTGTGCCCGGAGAAAGGCAAGGACCTTGTCCGGCGAGGCGCCGCCGCTGTACGGAGCCGAGCTCCGAACCCGCCGCCTCTCGGCTCAGGGGCGGTCAGGAAAGCCGGGCGTGCAGAGGGGCCGGGGCCTGAGACTGAGAGCGCTGCGGCCGAGGCGCGCCCGGAGCCGCCCCCGCAGCGCTGAGAGGCCGCCCGCACGGGCCGAGGGGCATGCTGCTGCCGCCCGCCCGCCGGCTCGCTCGCCCCGCCGCTCTCCCCTCCCCTCGCGTCGGCTCTTGCCTCCTCCTCCGCCGCCTACTCTTTTTTTCCTTTACACTCGGGGCTGTGACGCGGCGAGTCTCGGCCCGCGAGTGGTGCCCGGGCCACTTGCGTCGCTCATGCTAATGCGACGTCGGCGGGGCGGGGGCTGGGGGCGGGGCGCTGCCGGGAGGGGGGTCCCCTCCCCAGATGCGCCACGGCTGGAAGCCCCAGGAAGGGGTCTTGGTGCGGAAAGAGTCCTGGCCAAGCCCCTGAGGTTGGGTGCGCCACGCGACAAGCGGTCTCTCTGCCCCCGCAGTTCTAGGACTCGTGGGATCCGCGCCCGCTCTTCTCCCCGCGGAAGGGGGCGCACAGCGGTCGCTTCCCCTGGCCCCGCAGGGAGAGGTGGGTGCTGGGGGCTCCAGATCTCCGACTCAGCCTGGATCTCGGCGCACAGCGGGCAAGGAGTCCCCGAGGTGAGCCGCGGCTGCGTCCATCTGTTCTCGCAGCTGGAATATGGGGCTGTGACTGGAGGGGCGCCGAGGACGGATCCCCCAACCTTTTCTCTGGCCCCGCCCCCTGGCCCCTTCCACGCCGGGGAAGGAAGGGGGGAGGCGCAGAGGCTGCTGGACCGGGTTCCGACAGACCAGCCCTTGGGGAGAGTGTCACAGCAGAGAATTCCTGCCTCTGAGCATCTGGGGATTGAGGAGAAGAACTCGCCTCGTCACTACCCAGGGCCCCCGAATATCAGCCCTGCCCCGCCCACTTTCCCGCATTCCTCACCAACCTCTCCTAACCGGTACTCCCCCTTTCCGTTTTAACTGTCCCGGTCCCCCAGCTCCGCCTCTTCTCCCTTCCCTCCTCCTCACGCCTTCCCGACTCTAACTCCTCCCGGGTCCTCTTCGCACTACACCAAGCCCTGCCTCGGCTCCGCGAGGTCCCGCCTCCTTCCCACTCCCGCCCCTCCAATCTCCAGAGCTGCCTCCAAGTCCCGGGTGGGCTCTGGGAGTGACGTACCACTAGATCCCAGCTCCGGAGTCTACTCCAGGAGCTTAAGAGATCCCGTGTGGGCGCCGCGACCACTTTCTGGGCAGGATCCAGCAGCTTTCCTCACATCAGAGGCTCAAAGGGGCTCACCTTAAGAGCGCCACGACCGCTGAGACACCCGGTTCTCAGCAGACGAGGTGAGCCACCCTGGCTGTACGCTGGGCCTGATGCGTCTCCAGCGTTGACCCTGGATGGCACATCGAGTCCGTGTTCTGATCTGCAGACTGGCTGGATAGAGACTCTGAGGCAGTGGAGGCTGGAAGACTTGTGCTGTTGAGAACACAGTTTGCTTCTCTCTTCTAGAGTCAGAGAGGATTCTTCCCATCCTTCCGGCCTCAAAGGCAAACTAGCATTGGATCTGGCTTCTTTCCTTACGGTGCTCCCCACCCCAAGGAGGCATCGCGATGCAGGGCGAAGAATCTGAGTTCAGAGACACAGAGAACTGAGATGGCTACTCAGCTCTGCCACTTACTAGTTAAGATGCTTGAGGGGAATCACTTTGCCTCTCTATCTCTGTTTCTTTATCTGTAAAATGGGATAATATTACCTACCGCTTAGGATGGCTGGCACATAGTAAAAGCAATGTTGAGTGCTTACTGCGGTTATTGTTATCATCTGTAAAATGTGTTGTTTTATCTTCATTTTACAGTTGTGAGACTTGTGAAGGGCAGATAAAAGTTTTAGGGGTTCCCTGGCTTCCTGGTTAATCCCTCTGGCTAGGCAGGCATTGTGATTCCAGGCTTTGCCCTGGCTGGTAGGCGGCCCAGAGGGCATTGGAAAGCTGGCTTCTCTCCCTGAGAGAGCTGTGGGATGAGGTGATGGAGACCAGGATGCCAAGGTGAGGGGCAGCAGCCTTGCCACCTACTGCCCAATCTCTCCTCCCACTCAGGCACCCCAGGGAAGGAGAAGAAACTTTTGCACTTAAGGAGCTGTGAGCACCTGCTCTGCAGTGACCAAACTGTCCTCTGTCTGAGGGAGGGAAAGAGCTCCAGTATGGAGATAGTCCTGCCTCCGGATGACCTTGGGCAGGTCACAGCCTCTCTCTGGGCTCCAGTCTTGGCCTCTGTTAAGTAAGGGCTTAGGAGAGAGTGCACTGGCTGCAGCCGTCAGGGGAAAATGGGTGCCATAGAAGGGTTCCGTTGGGTGAAAGAGTTGTTTTAAATTTTATTTGAAGGCCTTTGGTCAGTACACACCCCCTCCTGCTCATCGCAGTCTATCTCTATCTGGCTTCACAAACTTATGTCACCTGCCTCATTCTCTGGTCATTTGAGTTTGAGACCTCTGGCCCCTTCTGTTTCTCCCATTATAAGACTTTTAAAGGGACAGTCTACCAGCCTGCTGAGCAATTATTACTTATGCTTGCATTGTTTGCCTTATCTGATTTTAAAAAGGGCGGTTGGGGTTTAAGGCAGAAGTTTTCTGTCTCGTGGTTGAAGAACAGTGGAATCTTAGAGAAGAGAAACTCTCCCAGGGCCTTCAAGATGCAGTTTCCTTCTCCCATCCCTCTGGCTCACAGAATTCATGGCTGTTTCTGAGCATGAAGACAAGTTATCTCTGGGCTCCTGCCTAACTCTCCAGTCTTTCATTCCCCTATGGCAGGAAACAGGCACATTAATAATCATGTCTCTGTTCCAGGGACATTGTGTGTGCTGTTTTATTTAATCCTCACCCAATCCTGGTTCAGTGTAGGTGCTACTTCCCCTGTCTTACTGTTGAGGAAATAGAGCATGGAGAAGCTGGTCACTTTCCTGAGATCCCAGCAATAGAGCCTGGATTTAAACCCAGGCCATGGGACCAGTCTGCTGGTCCTCATGCTGCTTCCTTATGCCTGTGCCTCATTGTGCCTCTTCTTCTCTTTCTGCAAGGTGACCACACCCTCCCTGGCAGTGCCAAGGAGAGGAGCAGATGAAGATCCATGGGAGGAAGAGGGTCCTGGACCAGCTCCTTAAGGAGGCCCCAAGGACACTAAACTCCCTCACCCTCCATCTCCCTACCCGTGCATCAGCAGCCCCAAGGACTAGGGTGGGGGAGTTGGCAGGGAGGCCAGGATGCCTTGCCTCAGCAAAAAGTAGGGCCTGAGCCTTGGCAGGATGAGCAACCTCTGTTCTGGCCCTGGCCTGCGGGGAGCTGTCCAGGGTGCTGGCGCCGGCTTTGCAGCTTGCCAACAAGCCTCCCACAAGGGCCCCGCCCCTCCATCTTCTTGCACCTGTGGCTTCCTCTCCACCAGAACTCTTGGTAAATTCCTTTCCAGAGAGTCTCTATCTGAGCATAACTTACAGGCAAAAGAGGACTTCCCATTCAATCCTGTTGGAGAAAATAGAAACGTTCACCCCCCCCCCCTCCCCGCCTCTTTTCTCAACCAGATATAGTAACAGTTACTACAGAGTACATATCTGGAAATCAATGTAAGTCGAATGAGTAAAGGAAGGAACTTATTTATAAGACATCCAGACATGCTTATAATGTGCCAGGCGCTGTTCTAAGCACTTTACAAACATTAATTCATTTAATCCTCTTATCAACATTTCTAATACCTTTTTACATGTAAGGACACCAAGGTATAGTAATTTATCCATTGTCAGCTCACAAACCGTGGGAGATAGAATTAAATCATAGGCAAGCCCCAGCATCCAGCTCTCAGCCACCATGCTGCCCTGTTCCAGGATGAATGAAGATTACGAGATCATTTACTTGAAAATACTTAGCTCAATGCCTCACACTTAGTAGGAGTTTGATTATTATTGCTTCATATGGATAGAGACAGCCTGGTAGTTTCTGGCTGACAATCTTTCTTCTCATTTTATCTCTTGGTTACAGTTGTGGCCTCAGTCAGCTAGAACAAGTCCTTTCTAAGCTGGACTAGTGCCATGGTGGAGCCTGATGGAGACTCAAGGAGTCCTGGTATATGGGAGCTTGGGGAGTGGGTGAAAGGTTGGCCATCTTGCCCTTGTCCCTGGGCAAGGTCTGGTGTGTGTGTGTGTGTGTGTGTGTGTGTGTGTGTGTGTATGTGTTGGAAGTCTTGGGGTATTAGTGTGTGGGGGAAGGTGCTTTGAAGGGAGGCATCAGTTCATTCTGGCTTCTTTTTAAAGAAGGTCATTGACCGAGTCAATTCCAGGGCCTTACAGTTTGTTGCTTCACAAAGACATCTGGTCCCAGAAACATGAAACAGCCATGTTTCTGTAGAGAAGCAGGTTGATGTTGGTGGTGGCAGTGTGTGGGCGGGGCACCTGCTCCTGATTTATTGTTTCTTTGTCTCCCAGAAAGCACTTAAATGCCGGCTTAGTTCCAATGAAGCTCATGAGCCTCTCTGGATTCCAATACTGGGGATGGGAGTACAGTTTACCCTGCCCTCACCACCCGCTCCCCTGTGTGCCTCCTCTGGAGGGCCTCAGGGCCTCAGCATCATTTAATTAATTTAGGCTTCCCCAGCCACATATTCTCAGAGTCAAAGAAACAGAGCAGCCCTGTCAGTCTTTCCTGGAAGCCTGTGAGTCTGGTGGCTGGAAGCCAGAAGGACTATGTGACTGCCTGCCTGCCTGCCCTTGGCTAGTCAGTCCTCGGGGTCCAGACCTGCCTTATGCACAGCATAGCTGAGCTCCAATGGGAAAAGAAGGGGACTCTGGATCCTGCACTGTGGGTGAGACTCCTAGCTCCTTTGTACAGATCCCAGAGAAGGAGCTGCCCCTACCTGCTTCCCTTCTGACTCCTGACACTTCCTGTGAATCACTGAGTGGAAGCACGGCCTCAAAATCCCCTTGTCACTGCTTCCTGCATTCACTTCCCATCCCAATTCAGTGAGTTTCTCAGGTTCATCTCCCACCTCCATCAAGACCACCCCTGCTCCCAGCTCAGACCACAAGTCTTCCCCCACACAGGTGCAATCAATTACCGCTCAACTTGTCCCTTGCCTCCTGACCTGGCCAATCCACTTCTGCATGGATGCCAAACTTCTTTTCTCTGTAAAGTTCAGGCAACTTCCCAGGAGCTGACAGACCTCACAGGGGCTCCTGCTGCCTGGGACTACAGTCCAACTTCTTCTCCCAGTCTTGTGGTTTTTCCACAATGTGCCCCCACCTCCCTGTCATCCCTGCCTTCCCTAATGGCCACAGGAGCTCCCACCTCTGTCCTTTTGAATTGGAGGTTCTCTTGGCCCATGCCCAGCTTTGCCTCTTGTTGGTTGCCATAAATGCTTCCCTGATTCCTGAAGTAGTGTGGATCACCTGTCCTTCCCCCACCACGAATCCCACTGCATTTTCTACTCTTCTTCAGGATTGTATCCCACGTGGTGTTGGGCCTGTTCCCCTTCACCAGCCTGAGAGCTTCTTGAAGGCAAGAACTGTGCCTGGGTGTCTAATAATTGAGACTTTGCTCGTTACGCATTCTGCAGAGCACTGGCCATTGTACTTTGCATAGGAGCTGATGTGTCAGTGATTTTCAAATCCAATTCTACATTTATTAAAATGAAAATTAATCACATAAGTAGTACATAAATAGAAATTGTTCAGGGATTGCTCATAGAAATTAGTGCATATGTTTTTTTAATCTTTTTTTTAATTGAAGTATTGTCAGTTTACAATGTTGTGTCAATTTCTGGTGTACAGCATAATGCTTCAGTCATATATAGACATACATATATTCATTTTCATATTCTTTTTCGTTATAGTTTACTACAAGATATTAAATATAATTCCCTGTACTATATACAGTATGAACTTGATGTTTATCTATTTTACACATAGTAGCTAGTATCTGCAAATCTCGAACTCCCAATTTATCCCTACCTCCTTTCCCCCTGGTAATTTACAAAACAGAAACAGACTCATAGACATAGAAAACAAACTTACAAATGTTTCTTTCTGCCTCCCAATCCTGGGCCCTTCTGTTAACTCTCTGATACTACCACCAATACTGTTTTTATGTTTATTTTCCAAGCCCTCCCCAAAACCCTTTCCATACATGTCTATGAACCCATATATAATATAACATAAACAGCCTCTATGTTTAAATAAGTATATTTTTATATAAATGTTGTTATATATGTAACATTCTGCTTCTTGTCTCCTTTTCCACTCAATAATGTATCCACTTCAATCTGTACAGAAGTGGCATGATTTTCTTAGCAGCTGCATACTATTTTTCCCTTATGAACATAGCCTAGTGTTTGCAGCTATTTCCCCAGGTCGACGGACATTTGGGTTACGTCTAATTTTTAGGTGTGACAATGTTGCAATGCATCTCCTTGTGCTTGGTTGGAGGTGCTTCCCCCGGAGATATACTAACAACTTGCTATATCCAGCAATCTGTGTGCTTTTTAAGTTTTAAAGGAAATTTCCAAATTGCTCTCCGAAGTAGCTATATAAATATGTACCCCCACAAAGCAGAAGACACAAGTCTTAACACCCTTGCTAACACTTGCTCTTTCCTTTTTCCCTTTTGTCACTATGATGGGAGAAAAATGATATTCATTATTGTTTTAATTATAGACTTGTTCTAATTGGCTGAGTACCTTTCCATATGTTTAATGGCCATTTGTATTTCCTTTCTGTAAATTACTTGGGGAATGTTACTTCATTCCCCATCTTTCTATTATATTGTTTGTCTTTTTCTTCCTGAGTTGTAGTAATCCTCATTAAATTGCATATCAGTGTTTAATAGAATAACATCATTAAATAAAGATATCTTTGCCCTAGGCATGTCCATTGTGGCTGAAAACTGGTGTTACTTCTTCACTACCAGAATTTATGGGCAATACTTATTGGGCAGAATAAGCTAGAGTGGATGTGAAGTTGCCACACCAATTAAAACCTTCAGAGCCTCTTCATCACCGATGCGAAAGAGTCCAAATTCTTTAGCTTGACATAAAAGGTCTTCTGTAATTCATCTACCTCTGTGGTCTCAGTATGATGCCTGGGTTTGATTCCTGATTCCATCACCTTCTACGTGTCTAACCTTAAGCAAATTTACTTCAATGCTCTGGATCTGGGTTCCAACATTTAAAAAACTGTACAAAGTTGTCTTTCCTCTATAAGCTGCTAACTCTCTGACCTTGTAGAAATTACTTAACCTCGCCAAATCTTACATACACATCTATAAAATGGGTGCGTTGACAATGCCTCACAGGGTTTGGTATTAATGGAATGAGATTCCTTGTGAAGTCAGTTGATGCTGTTGTTAATTACACCTCTCCCTGGCTGCCTAGATGACTTCTACTCATCTTTTATGAAAAAAAAAATCAAACCTCTTTGTCCCACTTTCCAAATAAAACTGATTCTTTTTCTTTCCTTCTGCCAGTACCATGGGTCTATCCCTGTATTTGTCACACTGTATCATGAGGATGTGTTCATGTATCTGTGTCCTCTCCCAGAGTGTGTGTCCTCGCAAGTATGGTCTGAGGTGGCTGGCTTGTGCTCATCAGCCCTGGTATACAACACCCCCAGTAGATGACTGTGCAGTGGAAGAATGTGCCTGTTTATCACTTTTTAAAAGGATAATCTTCCTCATGATGCCAAAATTCTGTTGAGCCTGGAATGGATAGAGGGACCCTTAGAGGAAAGCTAAAGAGGTCCTGGAAAATGCCCCAGATATACTCTAGGTAGGGCCAGGAAGCAGGTTTGCTCTAAGGCACATTGACAATGCAGCCTTGCTGAAGAGCTCCCCTGATTGACCAGTCGGGTAGGCAAAAAGATACTTAAGAGAAACTCTGCATTTTACATTCAGGGTTGACTCTGTTGGGCTAACCGAGAAGATTGATGAAGGCTGCCCAGCCATCTCTCCTGGTTTTGGGGGCTTGTCTTATCAGAAGAGTGAACACTGATCAGCAGAGTCCCCTCCATTGCCAGACATGGAAAGTGTAAGTTTGAGGCAGGGAAATCTTGGAGCCCAGCACAGAGGGAGGGCATGTCCCCTGCAGACCACATCAGTGTATCGCCAGCACACTTTCTGCACAAAGAAGGGCTCAGTGAAAATCCAAGGGAGATGCTTGTGTAGGAGTGCATTTTTCCAAATGGGTGTGTAGTGAGTTCTCATCTTCACTGAGAACCAGGGAAACCCCCTTACCCTTGGGTAAGGGGGCTACGGGTTCAAGATCATCTGTCTCAAAGCCTCTGAAAACAGAATCCCTCTCAAAAGGACCCTAGGTGCAGATGGTGGAGATGCAAAGACTAGCCCCTACGGGGTGAGAGGACCAGTCCTGCAAAGCCTGTATGCTGTGCTTGCCACCCCAAGGCTCCAAGTCATCAGGGACAGATGGGTCTGCCCTGGAGAGGGCAGCAGTGCTGCGAAGTCAGCCCAGTTTCCCTGACTTGGGTCTGAGTGGCTGGAAGCTGGTCCTCTCCGAGCCTGCCTTCCAGCACCTTCTCCAGGCGTGTCCATGATGTAAGAAAGGTCAGCAAGTAGTCCTAGTGTGATCCCTGGCCCTGTCCCAGACAAGTGGAAGGCTTTTTACCGTTATTAGCTTTCAATCTCATTAACACCCCTGTGAGCTAAGTGTTCTTCTGGGTCCCATTTTATAAATTGGCTATGCAGAGGGTTGAGTAATGTGCCAAGGTCACAGGGCTGTCTGACTCATGCCCATGGGTTTGTCCATTTGGCCATGTGGCTTCCATGCTTGTGGAAACCCTTTGTGGTCTCCAAAGCCCTGCCATCCCCCTGACTTGTGTGCAGGGTCATGGTTGTCAGACCACCGGCTCCAGGTACAGAGGAAATACCTGTCTCCTCCTTCCCCAGCTGTTCTGACCTCTGTCCTTATTATCTCATGCTAGGGCTACTGCAGTAGCCTAGTGGCAGAGCCCCCTGCCTTCAGTATTGTTGCCAGCTCCTGACCCCCCAAACTGCTCATAGTCAACTTTTGACAACGTGAATCTTCCCCATAGTAGGCACTCAATAGATACTTGTTAAATTGATCATCCTGCTTTGATTCCCATTGCCTAAGGTCAAGTTCAAACACTAACCTTGGGGGACGGGTATGGCTTAAGTGGTAGAGCGCATGCTCAGCACCCAAGAGGTCTCAAGTTCAATCCCTGGCACCTCATCCAAGTGGAAATCAATGAAGAAACCTAATTACTTCCTCCTCAGAAAACAAACAATACAAGCAAAAGCTAACCTTGGCTTTCAAGGCCCGTGGCGTGTGACTCCAGCTCCTCCCCATGCTGCTTCTCTTGGCACTACTTGCCACACATGAATGGCTGCCTGTCTAGGATGCCTGGGTCCTGTCATGCCACATCCCACTGTTTTCTTTCCCAGCAGAATAGGTTACTCACCATAGGGAGCATCCTGGCCCGTGTGCACACATCTCCCACAGGATGGATTCTAGGCTTTGATTGCATATAACCCCCCTACCCTGGCCTGTGTTTAATCCATCTAACATCTCCCAAGCCCACAATGGAGCCTCACGGTCAGAAAAACATCTGGGAACAGTTGATGCCACACGCACATACAGAGGTGTGTACTGACTCCTCCAAAGTGATGGACGCTCTCATTTCCACTATATTTATGTTAGATGCTGGTCACAACCCACTAACATGGTTTTGTAACCAAAAAATGGTTGGCGACCCACAGCTTGAAAAGCTTGGCTGGCTCACTTATTCCTCACAGCAACTTTATCATGTTGGTACTATGATTCTCTCCCATGTGTAGGTGACGAATCTGATACACTGAGAGATGATGTCATCCACTCCAGGGAGCAACAGAGCCAGGGTTTGGACCCAGGTAGGTGGCCCCAGAGCCCATGATCCCAACCCCTACACATGTGGCTTTGATGATTGATCAGGGCTCAAGATGCTGATAGGACAGGAGGCCATAGTGAGCCAGCTGCAGGGGTGGCCCCCAGCTCCCTATGCACCCTTGGGAAGTGGCCAGCAGGAGAAAAAGAGCTGGTGTGCTCCCCTCCCCTCCAGGGTTGAGCTATGGCTGTGGGTGCCTCTGGCCCGAGCACTGCTCTTGCCCCTCCAGGGGTGAGGGGGCAGTTAGCTGGTGCTGAAGAGTTGGGTATCGCAGTCCTCTCCTCATATGAGGCCAGGCAGAGCAGGCAGAAGGTGGGGCTGGGAGACCCGTGGGCAGGACTGGGGAGCTCCGGGTCCTGCCCGAGACTGTGCCCTGACTATAGCCAGTGCTTCTCATACATGGGCTGTGATCCTCTCAGACTTGTCACCTCTGTGTCCCCAGCACCTGGCACTGTAATTGTAGCATAAAAAGTGGCTCTTTTTTGGATGCATTTGTAGGGAGGAAAGTGAGCGGAATTCTGATCCTTTTCCTTGTCGAGGCACAAAGATGTTAAAACACAACTGAAGAACTTTGGGGGTCTGCACTGTGGCAAGACGGGGCCCTGAGAGGAAGAAATCCTAGGCTGCTCAGTTGGGGATTCCAACACCCAAAATCCTGGTTCTGGAGAAAAAGCTTATGTCTTGATGGAAAGAACTGGCCCCTTGAGGCATAAGCAGGTGGCCCAGAACACTCCTGACTGACACTAACTCTGACTATACTGACCACTTGAGTCAAGGTCTACAGGAAGTCCTGACTCAGGATTGTCTGAGGGAGGGAGGGGAACCCCCTACATAGCCCTGGAGCCCTGGATGGTGACTTGGGCAGCGACACAGAGGCTTCACAGCCAGGCATGTGGGGACCAGGCAGCTGGGGATGGAAGATCATCTGACTCAACTGAAAGAATGATCAGCTTTGAGTATCAAGAACACTAACCAGAGCCTTGTTTTCCTGGGTAATTAAGAGGCTATTAATTAAACTCCATTTAAAGCTAGTTTCAAAGGAACTCTTGATGACAACATGTGTGCACTCCTCTTAAGGAATATGCCTGTCTCCTCTGGGCTGTGTGGCCCCAGCAGGGGGCTTGACCATCGGCAGGCTCCATGCCTGGCCAGGCTGGCACAGAGTGGACTGTCCACAGGCTTGGAAATGAGTAAGCAACAGGTGGACAAGTGCCATTTCCTCACTGAACTTCTCAGATGTCATTTGGTAGCAGACAGCCTGACCTGGAAAGTTCTTCTTGTCTGACCCCAGATATTGAGCGAGTTCCAGCCTCCCTTGTGGAGTGTTTAGTCTGCAGAGTTGCTGAGCTCAGAAGGGATTCTGTTCTTCCTCTAGTGACGGGAAGGAGGGGGTGGCGTAGGCACACCCCAACCAATGCAGTGGGGGGAGGAGATCAAGGTCACTCCCTGAAGCACATGTTTTAGGTGCAAAGCAGGGCCAGGGTAGGGGTGGGGCGCTGGAGTGCAGAGCCCTGGGATGGGGGGTGGTGGGGGAAGGCAGTGTGCCAGGGCCCCGGGGAGCCAACTGGCTTTTCATGGCTAATTGAAGGAAGAACTATAAGGATCCCCATGTATGGGATTTTTTTCAAGGCTACAGTCCCATATGTGGAATGACTTGTCCAAACCATAGTGCCATTTTTGTGTTTCTTAATTCATAAAGCCCAATGGCTTTCTAAAAGCACGATGTTGGTTCCATTGTCATTAACTGTGAAGGTGTCTCTTTCTACCTTGATGGCACCCAGGGTTGTTACCTTAAAAAACTAACTAGCTAATTGGGAAATTCTGCCATCTTGCCTAATTACTGCCCTTTGATGATTAGATGTCAGCGTCCTGCCCTCTTGGTGGCCTCCAGGCACTGGTCTAGACCCCACCTTCACAACTCAGCAGATCTTCCGCATGCCTGCTCCACCCACCTCAGGTCCTTTGCACCTGCTCTTCCCTCTGCCTGGAAAGTAATCCATCTGCACGTCTCATTTTCTCATCTCCCTTCCATCTGCATTTGTTAATGAAGCCTTCTCAGACCACCTTGCTTAAAATTGCACCCCAGCACTTTTTACCCTCCCTGGCCTCTTTATTCTTTCCAGTGTGGGTGAACCCATATTCACAGTTTATAAACTATATTTTCTGCCTATCTTCTTTCCCTGGAATAGTTAGAAGGGCTCATGGAAAGGGAAACAAGGTGAGGGTACAGAGTTGAATGTCAGCTAGAAAGAGAGAAGAAGCCAGCCACATGCATTTCCCTGGAGGCCACGCCCTCCTAGCTTCCTGCTGGCCCCCGCCCCAACTCCATCCATCCCCCTGCCCACCCCCCAGCAGGAAGCCCAGCACTGGCTGCTCAGCTGGACTGAAGGGAGGAGCTGGGGATGCTGCCAACGATGGGGAAGAATAGGGGTGCCTCCTGCTGTCTGATCCTTCTGCTGCTCTTGGGGGAGGACTAGGGGCAGAAAAAGACTCTTACCCACCTCTGCCCCTCAGCAGCATACTAATGCAGGGGAGATCTCTGGGCCATTCCCTGCCCCAGTTGCAGTTTGGGTGACCATGCAAGACATGTAGCAAATGAAAGGGAGATGTGCATTCCAGCTTCACTCACTGGGCAAGGCGTGTCCTCCAGAAGCCACATCGGAGGGAAAGATCACAGAAGGTCTCTGAAAGGCTCATTCAGAATGGAAACCCCTGGAGACATGCAAGGAGCTGCTCCCAGAATTGTGAGTAATGCAGACATCAAGTCCTGTGGAACTGGATGAGTGGGTGCTGCCCTTGACTGAATGGAGAAACAAGGGACACAGTGAGTCCCTTTGGAGGCCCTCTATTTTAATCAGTCTTTCAGCATCAGAAGTGGGGTGCAGCTATCAGTGGGGGTGGGTGGGGAGAAAGCCGCCTAACAGAGTGGGTTTGGCCTTGCTCTGAACTTTGAAGGCCCAGCTGAGGGCTCAGGTGAGATGAAGGATGGGGTCTGGAGTATCTTGGTGGATGGCAGTGCCACACTACTGCCAAAGAGCTGGCCTCTGTATCCTGTTAACTGAATTGAGACTTGGACTCAGAATTTTGGAAAAATCAGTAAAGAACAGGTTTAGACAACCTACAGAATGTGAAAAAAATATTTGCAAATGATGCAACTGGCAAACGCTTTATCTCCAGAATATATAATCAACTCATACAACTTAATAACAAAATAAACAAACAACCCAATCCAAAAATGGGCAGAAGACCTAAACAAGCAATTCTCCAATAAAGACATAGGCACTTGAAAAAAGCCTCAATATTGCTAATTATCAGAGAAATGCAAATCAAAACTACAATGAAGTATCACCTCATACCAGTCAGAATGGCCATCTTTAAAACATTCACAAATGATAAATGCTGGAGAGGGTGTGGAGAAAAGGGAACCCTCCCACGCTGTTGGTGGGAATGTAATTTGGTGCAGCCATTATGGAAAACAGTATGGAGATTCCTCAAAAAACTAAAAATAGACTTACAGTATGATTCAGCAATCCTACTCTTGGGCATATATCTGGAGGGAACTCTAATTTGAAAAGATACATGCACCCTGATGTTCACAGCAGCACTATTTTTAATAACCAAGACATGGAAACAACCTAAATGTCCAGTGATAAAGAAGATGTGGTATATCTATATACAACAGAATACTACTCAGCCATAAAAAAGAATAAAGTAATGTCATTTGCTGCTACACAGATGGACCTGGAGAACATCATTCTAAGTGAAGTAAGCCAGAAAGAGAAAGAAAAATACCATATGATATCACTTATATGTGGAATTTTAAAAATGACTCAAATGAATTTGTTTACAAAGCAGAAACAGACTCATAGACATAGAAAACAAACTTATGGTTACTGAGAGGAAAGAGGGTGGGAAGGGATAAATTGTAAGTTCAAGATTTGCAGATAGTAACTACTATATATAAAATAGATAATAAATTTCTACTGTAAAGCACAGGGAACTATATTCAATATCTTGTAGTAACCTATAACAAAAAAGAATATGAAAAAATGTATGTGTATGTATGACTGAAACATTATGCTGTACACCAGAAATTGACACAACATTGTAAGTTGACTATATTTCAATTAAAAAAAGAGGAAGAAGACAAGAGCCTTATTGCTTGGCAAAGGGGAGTCAACAGCAGGCTTAGAGACTGTAAATCCACCTTGGGGTTGGAGCCCTGAGATTTTACAGAAAAACTGTATGGAACAGAAGGGCCATGCAATCAGAGCATTTTCTGGGGTGCTGTATTCTTCTTAATCTTGATGAATCCACCTTGCGCCACAGAGAAACTCCAGAGGGTCTGTTCATTCTTCTGAGGCTATCAGCCTGTGATCTCTTTCCTGGAACACAGTTTCTGGGTTAAATGATAAGCTATTCTGGTAAAGAATGTATAGGGAGAGGAGAGTGTAGAGGAAAGTTTGGGGGCTGTTTAGCACAAAAGCAGTTGAGCAGGTTAAACAGAGATGGGGGTTCATTAGCAAAAAGAAAAACGAGTTGCAAGATTTCTAAGTTCAAATGAACCAACAAGCAGTTTTAGCATCAGGGGAGCCATTTTGTTAGTTTTCTGCTCTTTCAAATCCCTACTGTTAGTTTATTCCTTCCATTTCTATGGATATAGAGAAATGGAGGCAGCCATGACCACAGGTTGGTACCACAAATCCACTGGGTTCCATTCGGGGCCATCTAGGAAAAGCCAGTATGTAGTGAACCAGTCACTGGTTTTTAAAATTATGAGGTGGTCACAATGTTCAAGGCGGGGGTCCACTCTAAATATTGGGCAGAGTTAGCCAGTGATGGAGAGTATGATTCCACTGCTCCCGAAACAGGGGGACTTTGATATGTATTCTACCATATTCCATCCCATACTAATTACATCCTTCCATTGTCCTGTGTGGATCTTGAACAGACATTGGCTGTTTTTCTTTTAATTTGAGAGCCATATTTAAACTTTTCTGGATAATAGCACTTGAGGGAAAAGGGGAAATTGTGGCCTGGCAGATTTATGATATTTTTAATAGGCCATTTTAATGGGTCATAATTAGTGATTTTAGTGTTTAACGCAGTTGGTATCTTACGAATATCATAAATTAGAATGGCCAGCTCTTTACAGTCTGTTTCCTGTAAGGGTGAAACCCACCGAGGAAGCCCGGATGATCCAGACATAGGAATCTGGCCACAAATCCAGCAATTAGAATAATTAAAAGAATCAGCGTAAGAATAAGCCATAAAAAAAGTATTTCGCGGAGTTTAGAGGGCAGTAAGCAAAGAATAAAAGATTAAGAAGAACTAGTTTCATCATGTTGGAAGAGATATGCAAGTTCACCCAGGAGGTGAATTTTCCACTCTGTTTTCTCATCTGTGGGAGGGGAAGCGGACAAGAAACCACACCGCTGGGTGCTTCACCCTGGTGTGGTGGATCTGTGGCTTTGTACCATCCAGCTTCCGCGGTGTGTGGGTGGTGAAGAGCACGTCATACGGACCCTTCCACTTCCAGTTGCTGGTCTGGTCCTTGGTCTTCCCAGACTTTCAGCAGAATGTAGCCTCCCATTTTGAAAGGATGCAATGGGGCGTCGAAACACGAGGGAGACCTGGAAGAGACAAACTCATGTGTTATAGTTAGTATCTGATTTATTTGCTGAACATGTTGTCTGACCCTCATTTCTTGGGCTACGTGTAAATCTTCCATTTTATTTTTTTCTTTCTGGGCACTCAGAAATGGTCTCCCATATACTATCTCATAAGGACTCACTCTAAGTCTGCTTCTAGTGGCCACATGCACACGGAAAAGCGCAGTTGGTAAGGCTTTTCTTCACTTTAAATGGGCGTTTTGGCAAGTTTTTAATGGTCACCTTTAAGGTGTGATTCATTTTTTCCATCTTTCCCATGGATTGAGACCTCCAGAAGGGGTGACATTTCCATTTAATTCTAAGGGCTTGGCTGACTTGTTGAGATATTTTGAAAAGGTATCTACAAAAAATGGTAAGTACCTAAGATACCTGGTTGTTCTGGACACTTGAGTAAAGTCAATCTACCAGTCATCAAAGGTGTGTTCCCCTGTACATTGGGTTCCTTGTGGAAATCCCCTCTTAGTGATTTTAGGGTTATTCTTGACACATATTGGACAATTTTTAGTCACTTTTTGTACAGTCTGTTGTATTTCTGGGTCTCTAACCCATGGTTTTAGGAGGTTCCATTAAGGCATCTTGACCATAATGTGTGTTGTCGTGAAGGTGTTTGATTATTGGCCACACCAGTGCTGCCGGCGATGAAATTAGCCTGTGATCATTCATTTTCTATTTCTGAGTGGGGATCAGTTCTGTTGAAGCCCCAATTAGTAGCTCTTTGATTATCTTGTTCAGAATAAACAGCTGATCTTGGCTCAAGTCCAATAGTGACAAAAGGGCTCCCATCATTTGTAACGAGTATCTCATTTGTAACATGTGTCCCGTTAATGCCACCTCCTTGGCTGCCTTGTCGGCTATCTGGTTTCCTCTGGCTACGTAAGAAGTTAGTTTCTTGTGTCCGAGACAATGTATGATGGCAACTGCCTCAGGTTCTGTTATAGCCCGTAGGGGGGCCAGTATTTCATTTGGATGCTTAATGTCCTTGCCGCCCATTGTTAGAAGTCCTCTCTCTTTCCAAATTCTCCATAGGCATGTGCTACCATGAAGGCATACTTTGAGTCAGTAGAGATGTTTACCCTTTTTCTTTTTGACAAGTGCAAGGCTCAGGTAAGAACAATTAATTCTGCCTTCTGAGCAGAAATCCCAGGTGGAAGAGCAAACACATCAATAACCTGTTGTTCTGTGGTTACAGCATACCCAGCCTTTCATTCTCCATCTCTCAAGAAATTACTCCCATCTGTGAACAGTTCCCATTCTGCCTCTGGCAGAGGTTTGTCAGTTAAGTCAAATTGGTTGGAATAGACAGTCTCCAGGATTTTAAAACAGTCATGTAGTGGTGGCCTTCAGAGGGTGTGGGTATCAAAGTAGCCAGGTTCAGAGCGGTGACAGTTCATAGTGTCACATCTGGGACTTCTAAAAGGGCAGCTTGGTATTTGCCCTGTTGACCGAAATAAAATGCACAGCCTATAGGATGAGAGTTACGTTTTTAGTCTATGGACTTTCTAAGGACTCAAACCTGGGAGGCAGCCTCTCAGCTCTCTCTAAGAGACTGTTCCAAAATGGCAAGGGAGAAGCCAGGATATAGAAGAGTTTTGCCACAGAGACCAGGTATTCAGAACATCGAAAGATTACTGTTAACATTAAAATATTTTGTTAATTAAAGAAAGCCAGATATCTCAAGTTAAGGAACTTAGCACTTTTCTATGTATGGGAAGGTGGAAAGGTCTGTGTTCATTGAAATCGTTTCTTTGATATGCACCTAGCTGTCTAGGTAGGGGCAGTATCCTGTTCTTTCTCATCCTGAGTTCCCGCAGGGTGCAATGTTAGGGGTGGTGGTAGTGGCTGATGACTTGATGGCCACAGCATCCTTTGTTTACTGATATGGATGACAATATTTTTAATTCACAGCCCATTCTGCTGGCTGTAAGCCAGTTAACCTCCTTTTTGTTCTAACAAGGTGGTGACTTGATGTGGGACATGAGTGGTTATGGGCTGTCCAAGAGTACATTTTTCAGCTTCTTGAAGAAGTCACAAGCAGCTGCAACCACCCAGAGGCAAGGGGCCAGCCCTTAGCTGTACTGTCCAGTTGTTTGGACAACTATGCCACTGGCCTTGGGATATCTCCAAGTTGTATGAGAATGCCCAGAGCTATTCCTCTGCATGTAGAGCTTAAATTCCTTTTTCAAACTGGGCAGGCCCAATGCAGGGGCAGTTCAAAGACTGTCTTTGAGAGATGAGGATGCCTTGTGGCATTCTGCAGGCCACATCAGAGGCATCCACACACTGGAGTTCTGGTCAAGATGGCAGAGCAGTAGGACCACAAGCTTGTCTCTCCTCATGACTACAACAAAACCATAACCAAATCCTAAACAACCATTGAGAAAAAAGACTGGAACTTAGCAAAAAGATCCTCTACAGCTGGAAACATAAAGAGGGAATCTCAGCAGGACGGTAGGAGGGGTGTGCTTGCGATATAATTGGGCCTCATGCCCGCCGGGTGGGCAGCCCACAAGCTGAAGAATAATTAAGTTGCAGAAGTCCTCCCACAGGAGTGAGAGTTCTGAGCCCCACATCAGGCTCCCCAGCTCGGGGTTCTGGCATTGGGAGGAGGAGGAGTCTCCAGAACTTCTGGTTTTGAAGGACAGGGGGGCTTAACTCAAGGAGCCTCAATGAGACTGGGGGAAATAGAGACTTCACTCTCTTGGGAAGCACACACAGAACTGTACACGCATGGGGTCCAAGGGCAGAGGCAGTGACTTCATAGGAACTTGGGCCAGACCTGCCTGCTGGTTTTGGAAGGTCTCTTGGGGAGGTAGGGGGTGGCTGTGGCCTACCCTGGGGACATAAAAGCTGCTGGCGGACATTCTGGGAGTGTTCATCTACATGAGCTTTCCTGGAGGCTGACATCTTGCTTGGATCATTAGCACCAAGACCTAGCCCCACCCAACAGCCTATAGGCTTAAGTGCTGGGAAGCCTCAGCCCAAACAACCTATTGGGTGGGAATGCAGCCCCACCCATCAGCAGACATCCACAGTTAGACACAGCCCTACCCACCAGAGGGCCAGGCTCAAGCTCCACTCACCAGTGGGCAGGCACTTCTGTTGCCAGGAAACCTGCATAAGCATCTAGTCCAGCCTCATCCACTAGGGGGCGGATACCAGAAATAAGAAAACAACACCACCAAAGCTTGTGGAAGGAATCTGAAAATGCAGGCCAGACTCTACCCTGGGACCCACTGGGCCCTGGCCCTTGGGTGACAAGAGAGGAATATACTGTTGGGACACACAGGATGTCTCCCACAGAGGGCCACTTCTCCAAGGCTGAAAAACATAACTAACCTACCTAAAAATACAAATAGGAAGTTGACAGTATAGGCTGCAGAGGAATATCTTCCAGGCCAAGGCACAAGATAAAATCCCAGAAGAAGAATTAAGTGATGAGGAGATAGGCAATTTATCCAAGAAAGACTTTAGAGTAATGATGGCAAAGATGTTCAGAGAACTCAGGAGGAGTATCAATACACAGAGGGAAGTTTTTAGCAAAGAATTAGAAAATATAAAGAATGCCTAGATAGAGTTGAAGAATATAATTACTGAATGAGTAACAGACTAGAAGGAACCAAGAATAGACTAAATGAGGCAGAAGAATGGGTCAGTAAGCTAGAAGACAGATTAGTGAAATCATTAACACAGAAAAAAAAAAAAGAATGAAAAGAAATGAGGATAGTTAAAGAGAACTCTGGGACAACATGAAGTGCACTAATATTCTCATTATAGGGGTCCCTGTAAGAAAAGAGAGAGAGAAATGACCTGAGAAAATATTCAAAAAGATAATAGCTGAAAACTTCCTTAACTTGGGAAAGGAAACAGCCACCCAAGTCCTGGAAGCTCAGAGAGTTCCACACAGGATTAACCCAAAGAGGAACACACCGAGGCACACAGTCATCAAATTGACAACAATTAAGGATAAGGAGGAAATATTAAAATCAGCAAGAGAAAAGCAACAAACAACACACAAGGGAACTCCCATCAGGTTATCAGCTGATTTTTCAGCAGAAACTCTACAGGCCAGAAGGGAGTGGCAGAGGCATCCGCATACTGTAAGAGGATCCCCTGATTTAGATTTAGGTCCCTTAAATGTTTTGTCAAGATCTCATTAAAGATGGTTGAAGAGTTTTTGAATCCTTGAGGCAACACTCTCCAGCAATATTGAGTTATTGCTCTGGAACTGGGGTCCTGTCATTCAAAAGCAAACAACAGTTGGGACTTCTTTTCTAGAGGGATACAGAAAAAGACATCCTTTAAGTCCAAGACAGTAAAATATTCATAGTCACCAGGTATGGTGGTTAGCAAGGTATATGGATTTCGCACAGCTGGGTGTACATCTTGGGTAATTTCATTAATTGCTCTCAGGTCCTGAACAAAAGGACATTCTTCTGAGTGAGGTTTCCTTACTGGCCAGATGGGTGTATTGTAGGTGACCTACATGGTTTGATAAGTCCATATTCCAAAAACCAATTTAGGACCAGTTGAATGCCTTTTAGAACCTCGCTTCTTAAAGGGTATTATCTTTTCCAAAGGGTAGGTGCCCCTTCTTTTAGCTGAATGGTGATGAGGGTAACAAACTGAGCTCATCCTGGGACCCCACTAGCCCAGATGGTTTTACTCACTTTTTGCAGAATATCCTCCAGTATAAGTTTGGCTTCTTTTTCCTGTTGATCCAGGATTTGTTGATCCAGGAATAGCAGAGACTTTTCAGGAGAGACTCTTAGATCGTTTGCTTTTCTGGAGAGAAGGTTATATGTGCATTCAGTTTACATAATAAATCTCTTCCCAGGAGTGGGATAGGGCAATCAGGTACCTATGGGAAGCTATGTTTAAGAGTCTTTTCTCTCAGTTTGCACTCAAAGGATTGATCAGTGTTGCAATTGCCTAGTCCCCATCCCCAATGGGAATGGTGGTTCTGCTTAAAGAGGTTAATTTACAATTTAGAACAAAACAGAGTAGGTAGCTCCAGTGTCTACTAAGAAATTCACCAATTGAGAATGCAAGGGTCTCTAAGACTGCCAGCAACCCTGGGCCCCTTCATTCACTGTCATCATCCATTTCATTTCTCTGGGTCATCATGACCTCTTGGGGAGGTTTGCCCCTAGGCGTTTATGCCTGGTTTTTAGCCTTACACAGTCTTTTTACCCCGTGCCCTTCCTCTATGCTGTATGCACATTGATTGGTTTCTAAAGGTGAATCCTTTTTCTTTCCTGCCCTGGGATTTCTCCTACACTCCTTTCTTTTTCCCTAGGCCTCATACATCACCCACATGGGCTTTAATTTTCCTCTTTATGGGCATGATACATTTTAAAAGCAATTTCCGCTACCCATCTTGGATTCATAGCCACTGCCCCATCAATCTTATATGATTTCCTTTTGATATTCTCTGTGCTCTGGTTCATATTTACCATTTGAACATTTTCAGGGTCTTCTGGGTTTAGGTCAGTAAACTTTCAATAGTCTGAAGGATTCATTCCAAAAAGACAGAGGAGTTCCCATCAAATTTTTGTTTAAGGGCTTGGGCTGTATTTAAGCTCTTTTGTTTTGAGAATCCGTTCTTTAAGCCCTGCCAGGATGCATTGTCTAGAACGATTAAGCATGGCCATCCTGGTGTCAGTATTTGGATCCCAGTCTGACTCTGTGTCAGGGACAGCTAGCTGTGGTGCGGGTTCCCTCAGGTCTTCAGAATGTAAGTGCTGGTCTTCTTCCTTAGTGTCTTCATAAACCATTCTCTGTTCGTCTCCGGTTAAGAGCATACACATCAGGGACTGGACTTACTCTAGTTCTGGCAGGGTAAGATTTTTTTTTCTATAAACCAGGATTATATATTTAATGGTGCAGTTATGCAGTACAGTTTTACAGTGTGCCTTTTCAGCACTGACGCATTTCATAAGAGGAGTTGCAACGTCCATAGCAATGTTCTCGCTCCCAAAGTATATGAGCAGCCAAAGGTCCAGACAGAGGCTGGAAGGAAGGAGGAAAAGAAGCTCCTGAAGGAAAAGAGCTTCAGCAGCGGCTGGGGCTTTTTTTTCCCCTCTGCCTCCCGTATTCACACCTCGGAGTTCTCGCCATCCATACGGCAGCCTCAATGGCTCAGATGTGGACCCCTTCCTCTCCTGTCCTGGATCACACTGGCTATTTGGCCTCCTGGGGTTCCCCCAACCCTCCACCGGTCCAAGGGAAGCTGGAAAGGGGTAGTCTGCAAGGTGTTAGGTCCAGCCAAGGTGTCCAAGCACTGGAAAGAGGAAAAGGGGCGTCCCGCCATGGTTGCCAAACACTGTTACCAAAAAGCTGGCCTCTGTACACCGATAGCCAAATTGAGACTCGGAGGCAGAGTTTTGGGAGAATCAGAAAAGAACAGCTTTATTGCTTTGTCAGACAAAGAGGAGCCGCAGCAGGGTAATGCCTTAGAGACTGTGAATCCATCTTGGGGTTGGGGCCCTGAGATTTCATAGAAAAACTGGACAGAACAGAAAGGCAATAACAATCAGTGTGTTTTGAAGGGTGTCGTATTCTTAATCTTGATGAATCCACCTGGCGCCACAGAGAAACTCCAGAGGGTCTGTTCATTCTTCTGAGGCTATCAGCCCGTGACCACTTTCCTGGAAAACAGTTTCTGGGTTAAATGATAAGCTATTCTGGGTAAAGAATGTATAGGGAGAGGAGAGTGTAGAGGAAAGTTTGGGGGCTGTTTAGCACAAAAGCAGTTGAGCAGGTTAAACAGAGTTGGGGGTTCATTAGCAAAAGGAAAAACGAGTTGCAAGATTTCTAAGTTCAAATGAACCAGCAAGCAGTTTTAGCATCAGGGGAGCCATTTTTGGGTTACTTTTCTAGTCTTTCAACATCTGGTCTGTCCTGGGGAGGAGGGCTCACCCCGTGAGAACAGCTGCAGAGCTGGCAATGCCTGGAGGAGGCGTCAAGGCCAGGGAGAGGGCAAAGTGCCCAGGAGCAGTGACAAAGGAGGTGAGACTCAGGGAAGGGGAGCCTGGGGTGGGGCCGGAGGGCGCAGCCACAATCCTAATGGCAGTGAGCACTTGCCACGTGCTCCACAAGTAGCAACTTTCCACACAGCTCCACATTTAGTCCCCCAGCCACCTTGTGAGCTAGTTATCAAAGATCTGCAAATCCTTATCTGAAACCTTGAGGCCTTAGAGTTTTTAGAATTGAAACTTTCATATTTTAGCAAAATAAGGTAATGTATAGACTGTATCATTTATACCTTCCCAGCAGGGTCTGGGCGGGGGACACCCTATAACCAAATACATCAGTATTTTCTGCAGAGAAATGTATGAATATTCACACTTTGCAGCATCCATAAAGACCACGAGAAACACAAAAAGACTCATGTCCATTCGGGCAGGTTTGCCACCCAGTGAGTTAGGTCAGGACAGGTTTTTGCAGCCACGTGAGTTACAATCTCTTGGCATTTAGTGCTTTTTAGATTTTGAAATTGCAGATCAGGGATCGTGGGTCTGTACTCACCCCCAAACTGAGGTTCTGGGAAGTGAAGTGATGGCAGAACTAGGAAGTGGCAGAGCTGGGGCTCAGGGGCAGGCTCTCTGGTTCCAACAACAGGCTCTTCCCTGCGCAGCGCTGGAGGGCAAACTAATATTGTTATTACACTACGTCCATAGGAACCTTGAGGACGTAGCGCTGAGAAGCCAGCTCTCTAAAATCACATGTGGCTGGAAACTTGGCTGTTTGGAATCATGAGCAAGAACAGGACATCCCAGTTGTCACAGGAGGATCCGAGCCAGGGGGTGACTGTGAGTCTGAGAACCAGTCCCCCTCTCCACCAGGTCCAGAGCGCCAGGTGAGGGGTTTTCAGACATAACATCCCACACAATCTTACCTTTGTGGTTTCTAAGGAAACAGGACCCCAGGTCCACATCTCAGTGAAGACTCCTTTGCACACAGCCTTGCTCTATCTGGACTGTGTCAAACGCTACTTCATCTAGATGTGTTCCTACGCTCTGCCCTTCCCCCTAACCTCCCAGTAGCCCTGTCGCTCTTCTGGTAGGACACCCACAGTTCTCTACTGACGCTGGGCAGTGGGAAGCAGCCTTCTTAGCTGCAGCAAGTGAACAAACCTGATTTTGTTGGGCTATGGTGGTGCATCCTGAGTGGTCTTTATCAGATGGGCTTTGTTATCACTGATTAACAGGAACCTCATATTCAAGTCTCAAAGCCCTTTCACACATGGGGGTTTCACTGAACCTCCACTAAACACCTGCGAGGTAGGTGTTATTACTAGCCCATTTTACAGATGGAGAAGAAGTGCCTTGTGTTAGTCATTGTGGTGTGCAAGACCTCATGATCTGTGAATGCTGGAGACAAGATGCAAAGCCGGGTCTGCTGACCAGGGACCAGGCTCTTCCCTCCCCTTTTGGCCCCCTGGGAAGGGTGATGGTTTCAGCCTGTCACTGCTGTTGAGTGACCTGGGGCACAGAGCCACTCTGCTGTAGTCCCCAGGTGGCAGGCCACAACCTGGGCTTCACGTATACATCTGTATTTCTAATTTCTCTGGAAAAACAAGAAAATCTGATCACTCAGGGCTCTCTTTTCCACCCGGCAACAGCCCACTGAGCCAAGTAGCAGCATCCTGCTTTAGACAGGGCATTCGATCACCAGCCTCTCACAGGTCCCGTCTGGCTAAAACACCAACTTCAGATGGTCTCCTGCACCCTGTAGGTATTTGGGCTTGTCATCTCTACTCCACCGTGTCTCTGACAAGACGGGCAGCGATCTCTGTTTACATACCTCCTGGCACAGGAAGCTCACTACTTCTGGAGGGAAGGGAAGACCATCTCCACATGCTGACAGCCTAGGAGGTAGTACACACTAGACATTGCTTGATAGTTTGAGAGGGTATCCCACCAGCAATGATGAGTGGAGGGACGTGATTAGATGGAGATGGTATTGCTCTGGCCTGAAATTGTCTTAAACCTTCTCTGAACAGGCTGCTGGTCCAGAGACCACGCAGGCTTAGAAGATTCCATTACTGGTCTTTGCTGCCACCATCTGGTCACTCTTGAGAATGTCATGTTCTCCCGCTGATAACATCAACATTCGTTTGAATTTTAATATCACTAAGAGTACCCTCACTGGGATACATTTTTTTCCTTATAAATTTCTCAGTGAAGATTTGGTTTATCCCTTGAGCTTAAAAAATCCGTATCAGATCTCATCAATTTAACTTCTACTTCTGTTTCTCTTTAGGGGTTTCTTTAGGGAATATTATCATTATTAACTGATAGATTTCTTCAGTTAAAATTTTTCATTACGCTGTTTTACTTATGGTATTTTGTGTTGTCTTTTAAATAAATTTCTTTTTTCTCCTCAGGCCGTTTGGTGAAAAAGTTACTGGAGATGGCAGGGTCAAAATGTCCTGCTTTGTCCAGGGCACTTCGGATTATGAACTGACCCCTGTCAAAGAAGAACCAAGAAATCTGAAAGCATCACAATTGGAAGACCTGGATTGGAATGCAGGCGGTGCCACCTGCTGGTGTGATTTTGGATGAGTTACTGGTTTTCTGTCTCCTGAGGATTCAGTGAGAGAACGTCTGTAAAGCCACTCACACACAGTAAGTGTTTTAGCGCCTGCAAAGATCTCGGCTGCATCCTCTCTCCAGGCTAGACTGTCCCCTGATGCTTCCTTCTCCCTGAAATGGAAACATCAGGCCACCTAGAGACGGAGTGCAGTCCGAGGGTTTCGCGCCTCCTTCATGCCGGGTTGTACACCTTGCAACACCCATGCATTACCTGCAGAGACAGCTGGGACTCAGGGTCCACATGGCCCTGGTCTGCGCAGCTTGTGGGGATTTCTTGGCAATGGGGCGGGGTAGGGGGGAACACAGTGGGTTTGTCTGTAGCCTCAGTCAAACCCCTCTGAGGATGGGTGAGCAGCTGTTTCAGCAAAAAGGTGGGAATGTTCCAACCTCTATGACTTTCTGGGGCAAAACTGTGTGTCCACAATGACAGCTAGAAAACATTTCCTTCGTCCTGTTTGGGGCATAAAGAGACAAGTCCCCCCAGTCTATTTATTTAGACATCTATCAAAAGAGTAAGTGAGCAGGGTTTTTTAAATGATTTAGGCCTGTCTTTATTATCTATAACTTTTTCAAACTGGTCCATAATCAAAATAAGCAGGATTTTTTAAAGGAAGAGGCTTTCAAACAGAAGATACACGTCCTCCTCCTTTCAAGCAGCTTCCTAGGCCACTTATCTTTTGGAAGACACATAGAGGTCTTGGTGTGCCTTGCTGAAGGACAAGGGGACAGTCCATCTGTCCGTAGGAGACAGAGAATCATTTCCCAGCTGTGTTCAGAGGCACTGGCCACATCCAAGGCATTTTCCCAGGACCTCTCATAGCAGGAAGCATCACCATTTCGTTCGGGCTTGGGAAAATGCTGACACGGAACACCAAACCATTCAGTGACTGAAATTTGACGTTGAGTTGTCTAACTTCTTACTCCCCAAGCTCTTTGACTTCTGGCAGTGGGTACATCACTTTTTGCAGGTATTTCGGATTGAGGATGAAGGGCAGGGTCCCGTGCCACATTTAACAAAGTAAAACAGATTTGGGTACGGGGCTGGGGGTGGTTTGTGATTATCACTGTGTTGTATTTTACTCCAGAGCTTCTTGGAAACTTTCATGAACTTATCCAGTGTCTTCCAAACTGATGTGACCACTCAGCATTTTTACTTCTTTTGAGGATTATCTTAAGGGATTGAATGTTGGGGAAGTGCTGGCGTGTTTTTTTAAAAAATGGCTTGGGATTGAAGAAGACAGCAGGCTGGCCCATCTCCATGAAGATTTGCTCTGAGTCTCTTCTGTGTTCCAAGGTTTCTGGAAGGGGACCTGCCCTTTTCCTCCCTGATCCATGACCATTCATAGATCATCCCCAGCTCAGTCCACAGGAACCTGGGGAGGGTCTGACCCTGTGGGAGAAGGTCAGACGTTGGGTCTCAGAGGACAAATGCACTTGATGGATGTATTCATCAGGGTTTTCCAGAAAGATAGGACCAATAGGAGGTGTGCATATATACAGAGAGGGAAAGAGAGATTAATTTTAAGGAATTGGCTCCTGTGATTATGGTACGTGGCTTAGAATCTTGTACTTCTGCCCTCTGCCTTGAGAAGGTCAACTGGCAAGTTCAAAATCTGCAGGGCAGGCTGGCAGACTGGAGACCAAGGGAAGAGATGAGACTGTAGCTTGAGTCTAAAGACTGGAGGCGGAATTCCTCCTTCCCTGGGGGACCTCTGTCTTTTTCTCTAAAGACCTCCAACCTTTGATGCAACTCACCCAAGTTATGGGGGGTAATCTGCCTTACTGGAAATCTACCTATCTGTGTGAAAATCTCATCTTAAAAATATCTTCAGAGCGACATCTAGACAGCTGTCTGACCAAACATCTGGGTGCCATAGCCTAGACAGGCTGACACATAAAATTAACTATCACAATGGTCCATGAAAAGTGAGTGTCCCAAAAGCGGTGGTCAGATTGGGGCAAGGAAGCAGGGCTTTCTTTGTCTTTACCTGAAAGTGTCTTTTAGCTTCACTAAGACACGGGAAGCAAGGCACTAAGCCAGGTGCTGGGGGTGAGGGTGAAGGTCAACACATGCACAGGGTACACTATATTGTCACACAATTTCACCACTTCATGAGGTTGACCAGATGGATGGTATTTTTTCTGCACCATCTTCCTCCTGTCTGTCCTTGCCACAGCTCACTGCGGGGGGAGTGAACGCCTCTGCCTCTCTGGAGTGGGGTTTGGTCCTGTGACTTGCTTTGGCTGATGGAACTGTGGTCAGAGGCTTTCGTGTACTTGTGTGATGTGGTTTAGAATCTCGTGCCTCTGTCCTCTGCCTCAAGAAGTTTGTGCTCCAGTGGTGCTGGTTCCCGCCTGGGGTCACCCCCAGTCAATCCCAGCTTTGCCACAGCTGCCCACCACTGAGGGAGACAGAGAGAGAAAAAGAGAGAGAGAGAGAGAGAGAGAGAGAGAGAGAAAGAGAGAGAGAGAGAGATGTTTTTTGCTATAAGCTGCTGATCTAGGGAGTTTTGTATGCAGAAGGGCTGTAGTGGGAGGAGACAGTGCAAACCCTACTCCCCACTGGTCCTTGGAGATATGGCAGGAAGTACTGTCCCTCGCTGACTGAGAACCCCTGGTCTCATGTCAGATCTCCTGGGGTCCAGATCCTGGCCACACCATGAAGAGGCTGTGGGATGGGTGCTCGAATGGGGGAAGCATGGGTTGTTCTTTGAGCACCAGGAAGGGGAAGCTTCGTCAGTGTGGAAGGATCAGGGATGGTTTCGCCGAGGAATGAAGTCTAAGCCAAGTCGAGAACTGGCATGGTCCAGAGGCCAGCATTAAGCACTTAATACATGCATGTATGTGTGTACGTGTACATATATGTAATTATTCACATTCATAACATATAGCCACAGACATGCACACACACACATTAAGCCTGCCATTTTTCTTTTAAAACCCATTTTGGCATCTCCCTTCCCTGTGCCCTATTACTAGGTCATCTTACAACAGCCTCCGCAAACAGAATCATCCCTATTCCGGGTCCTATGTGATTCCAGGCCGATGTTTTGGAGGTCGTGGGTAAGCCTGCTGTATTTGCTCTACCGTTCCATCCCGGTGCTTGGCTGATACACTCAGTCCCCTGGGCCCACCTTTCTGTCATTGTGTCCTTCGGTCAGTTTCTCTGCTGGGCGATGGGAACACAGAGGAAAACAGCCATGGCTTCTACTCTTGAGGTTCCAAACCCAACAGACTTTCCTCATATGTCTTGGCTCACCCTGCCCTCTCTTGTCCTAGAAATCCTATGCACCTTTCCAGGCTCATCCTTCCATGACTTCCTCTTCCGTGATGCTCCCCCTGGTGGTGGCAAGCAGAATCAGTGGCTCCATTAGCCGCTGCCTGAGACTCAAGTCCCAGAATGAATGGATGGGCTAGCCAGGGACAGTCACTTTCTGGTTGTTTCACTGAAATGAGCTACTGATTTGCTGTTGGGTCATGAGAGTCAAGGAAATGTGGGGAAAGAAGCAAAAAGGCGATCTCGGCAGCAGTTGGATCTGCTTTTGCAGCTCAGAGCTGAGACCAGCTGCCAACTGGCCAGATTCTAGGATGCTTCCCTGACTGCCCCACTCCACCTCGACAGGCCCTAGGAGGGTGTGAGACGTGTGTAACTCCGGGGGAGTGGAGGGCACTGGTTGTGGAGTCAGGGAGACCTGGCGCCATCTGCTCTGTCCCAGTCTTCCCCTCCAGTGCACGTCCTGCCTCTGCTCTCTGACATCTGCCTCTCCCACCCATCCTGTGCCCCACCGCAGTGGGTGGGAGTGCATCCTCAACTCACGCACACAAGAACTATGGATGCTCTTTATTCTAATTCCAGTTCCCGGTCTGCAGAAGTGAGAGAATTCTAATCTTAACCAACACAGATTCTCCCACTTCCCTTATGGCTAGGCTGGAAATTGGGGGAAGAGAGGGCTTCTGGTCCTTGGCGTCATTTACACATGCAGGTCATGGGGGTGGGGGGAGAAGCATCCTTCATCTCTGTTGCACAGTCTTGTAGGGATCTGCTGCCTTCCCGTCTTCTGTAGTGCTTTTGTCTCTTGGGAATCATTCTGTTGAGAGGCTGTCCAAGCTCCCCTCTGCTTGGGCATCCAATGCAGCTGTTTCCTCTAGGACTGCCCCTACTGCTTCCCCCAGGCCTCTATCCCAGGCCTCTACCAGGAGGCAGGCATAGCTTGCTTCTTCTCATAGACCCCACAGACTTATCTGGATTCGGATGCATCCTTCAGTCTCAGCCTGGGGACAACCTGCAGGACCACTCTCTTTGAGACCCACACAAATGTACACTTTCATTGTTCTCCCTGCCCCCAAATCCTCTCTTCTGAAAGCCTCAGAGATGGTCTCCCAGTTGGTGGGAGACTGGTGGCAGAGTAAGCTGGGTGGTATCCTTACCCTTACTCATCATGTTTTTCTCCCAAATCCATAGTCTGTGTCATTTTCAGGCCTCCTTAGGTCTGAAATTCAAACCCAGGAGAGGATCCCCTTTTTTTATAATAAGCTTGTGGCTCTCCCTCCTTCTATGGGGCCATGAGCACACAATACGAAAGGGCTGGGTGAGGCGAGGCAGGGATAGTCAGGGAAGAATGCTATCCTCCTTACTGCCTTGCAGCACCTCGACTTCCTACACCCCAGGGGCTCCCGCCTACATCACCTGGTGGTGCTCAAACCCATGGCTGTTGCCATGAGCTCACACCAACTGGTGCTCTTCCAGTCCTGCAAATATAACCCCCTGCTCGTGCTCTCTGACCAGGAACTCCAATTACTTAGGCTAACCTACTTCCTTCTTGTCTCATGTGCTTTTCATTCACCTAGACCTGCACCCCTCCCTTTTCTTCTGTACCAGTTGCTCCCTTAGTTTGAAGACCTTCCCATGGCAACTGCACTGGGGTTTGGATCCCAAGATTAGGTTGGAGAGGAGCAATTTATCTAAGGGGACCAAGAAAGAACACTAGACAGTAACTCAAAGTCATACGAAGAAATAAAGAACTCTAGCAAAGGTAATACATAGGTAAATATGAAAGCGGGTATTACTGTAATTTTGGTAACCCATTTCTTGTTTAGTATGTGACTTAAAAGAAATTATAAACAGGCACACAATGAAAAAAAACAGGCACACAATGTATAAAGATGTAATTTGTGATAGTAACAATATAAAAGAGGTGGATGGAGCTGTATAGGAGCAAAGTTTTTGTATGCTATTAAGGCTAATTTTCATCAGCTCTAATTATATTGTTATAAGCTTAGGATGTTAATATTAATCCTAATTACAGCCACTAAGAAAATACTTATGAGAATATACAGTAAAGGAAATGAGGAGAGATTCAAGGAGGTACACTGTAAGCAAAAAAATCGATTAAACAAAAGAAGGCAGTAATTGAGGAAATGAGGAACAAAAAAGGTATGAGACATACAAGAAAAAATGGCAAGAGTAAGTTCTTTCTTATCAGTAATTGCTCTAAATATGAATTGTTTAAACTCTCCGATCAAAAGGCAGAGATTGGCAGAATGGATTTTAAAAACATGATCACTATAAAGTGTCTCTAAGAAACTAATTTTAGATTCAAGGCTTGAATAGGTTGAAAGTGGAAGGATGGAAAAAGAGACCCCGTGCAAATAGTAACCAAGGGAGCGAGGGTGGCTACATTAATATCAGAAAAAAATAGTCCTTAAGCCAAAAATTATTACAAGAGATAGAAAAGGTCAGCACATTGATAAATGGTCAATTTATCAAGAAGATATAATAATTACAAACATGGCATATCCATTAACAGAGCCCAAAAATAAATGGAGCAAACACGGACAGAATTGAAGGGAGAAACAGATCATTCTACAATAATAGTTAGAGATTTGAATACCTTCTTTTAACAATGGATGGAACATCAATAAGGAAATAGAACTTAAATCTTACTATAAACCAACTAGACCTAACAGACATATATAGAACCGTCTATCTGACAGCAGCAGTATACATACTCTGCTCACAAGCAAATGGAACGTTTTCCAGAACAGACCATATAATAGTCCACAATGAAACTCTCAAAATTTTTTTAAAGTTTGAAACACCAAACTATATTCTCTAACCACAATGGAATAAATAAATAAATTAAATAAATAAAAGCAGTAGCAGAAGGAAAATTGGAAAATTCACAAATATGTAGAAACTAAACAGCATACTAATAAACAACCAATAGGTTAAAAAATCACAGGGAAGTTAGAAAATACTTTGAGATGAACAAGAAAAATAACATATCAAATCTTATGATATGTGGCAAAAACAGTGTTCAGAGGGACATTTATAGCTGTAAACACCTACATTAAAAGAAAAAAAGAAAAATCTCAAACCAACAGCCTAACTGTACAGCTTAAGGAACTAGAAAATAAGAACAAATACAATTCAGCCATAAAAAAGAATAAAATAATGTCATTTGCAGCAACATGGATAGACCTGGAGATCACCATACTAAGTGAAGTAAGTCAAAAAGAAAAAGAAAAATACCATATGATACTACTCAAGTGAGGAATCTAAAAAAAGGGCACAAATGAACTTATTTACAAAACAGAGACAGACTCATAGACATAGAAAACAGTCCAATGGTTATTGCAGGGGGGAAGGGGAGGGGAAGGATAAATTGGGAGTTTGGGATCTGTAGATACTAACTCCTATGTATAAAATAGATAAACAACAAGGTCCTACTGTACAGCACAGGGAGCTGTATTCAATGCCTTGTAATGGCCTAGAATGAAAAAGAATATGAAAAGGAATATATATATATTTCTGAGTATAATGTGGATTTGTCTATTTTTCATTACAGTCCTATCAGTTTTACTTCATGTATTTTTAACTTCTTATTAAGGGTCATAAATGGCTATGACTGTTACATCTTCTTGATAGATTGACCCCCTTTATCTTTATGAAATGACCTTTTTCAACCCTGATATTGTTTTTGCTCTGAAATCTTCCTTGTCTGATGTTGACATGCACTGTAGCTTTTTTTCACTAGTGTTGGCTATGTATGGCATGTTTTCTTTTTTCCACCCTGATATTTAATGTATTTCTGTCTTTATATTTAAAGTGCATTTCTTTTGGGCAGAATGTAGTTTTAGTTTTTTTTTTAAATCCAGTCTGACAATCTCTGTCTTTTAATTGGATGTTTAAACCATGTACATTTAATATGATTTTTGATATGGTTAAGTTCAAGTCTATCATTCTATTTGTTTTCTAAATACCCTGTCTGTTCTTTGTTCCCTTTTAATTCATTTCATGCCCTCTTTGGATTGAATGCTTTCTAATATTCAGTTTTATCTTCTCTGTTGGCCTATTAGCTCTTTGTTTTGTTACTTTAGTAGTTGCTCTAGGGTTTATAATATATATAATTTATCAGTCTATCTTCAAGTGGTATTAAATTTTTTCACATCAAGTGGTAATTTTCAACTGGGAGCAGTTTGTCCTCCAGAGGACAATCAGGAAGATCTAGAGACTAGAGACCAATAATGGATAAAGGACAGGGATGCTGCTAAAAATCCTACAATGCACAGAACCACCACTCACGATGAAAAATTATGCAGCCCAAAATGTTAACAATGGTTGAGAAATCCTGACATAAATCATAAGAACCTTATAATAGCATACTTTTCTCCTAGCTTTTATGCTATTTTCATACACTTTACTTTTATATATATTATAAATATAATATATTGTCCTTATTTTTGTTTAAACGGTTGTCTTTTAAATCAACTTAAATGATCATTTTAAAAGTTTATACTCCCTCATACAGTTACCATTTTTGTTTTTCTTTGTTCTTTGTATAGATCCAGATCTCTATCTGGTATTGTTTTACTTCTGTATGATTTCCTTTAACATTTCTTTTCTTTTCTTTTCTTTTTTTTTTTTTACCTTTAACATTTCTTATATTGCAGGTCTGTTCATGATAAATTCTTTCAGCTTTCATATGTCAGAAAAAGTCTTTCACTTTTATTTTTCAGTTTTTTTCTTGGGGGGGGGATGTAGAAATCTAGATTGGTTTTTTTCTATCAGTACTCTAAAGATGTTGTTCCACTGTGCTCCTGGTTGCATTGTTCTCAAAAAGAAATCTGTAGTCATCTTTATTTCTCTGTGTATAACATGCCCTTTTCCTCTGGCTCCTTTTAAGATTTTCTCTTTATTGCTGGTTTTGAGCAATTTGATTATGATAAAACTTGGTGTAGTTTTCTTCATCTTTCTTGTGCTTTGGGTTTGTTAAGTTTCATGGATCTGTGGGCTCATAGTTCAAGTTTGGAAAATTTTCAGCCATTATTTCTCAAATATTTTTCTGCTCATTCTTTTCAGGGAATCTAATCACACACATATTAGGCTGCTTAAAGTTGTCCTACAACTCACTGGTGCTCTTTTCATTTTAAAATTCATTTTCTCTGTTTCATTTTGGATAATTTTATTACAATGTTTACAAATTCATTAATCTTCTATGCAATGTCTAGTTCTCCATTGATCCCATCTATTTTCCATTTCATACATTGTAGTTTTCATCTCAGGAATTTAACTTGGGTCTTTTTTTTTTTTTTAAATATAACTTTCTTTTCCTCATTATGGATCATGTTTTCCTGCCTCTTTGAATGCCTGATAACCTTTGATTGGATGTCAGACATTCTAAGTTTACCTTGTTAAGTGCTGAATGTTTTCTATTATAAATCTTCCTGAGCTTTGTTCTGGGATGCAGTTAATTTACTTGGAGACAATTTGATTCTTTTCTTGGAGACAGTTTGATTCTCTTAAGTTTTGATTTATGGTTTGTTTGGTGGGTTTGGAGCAGTGCCCAGTCTCAGGTTAATTATTTTGCACTATTGAGGCAAGTTTTTCCTGAGCACTTCTATTGTGAATTACGAGGTTTTCCAGTTGCCTGGTAGGAACAGGCACTTTTCCAACTACCGTGTGAGCATTGGGCATTGTTCCCCTAATAGTCTTGGATGGCTCCTTTCCCAGACCTGGGTAATTTCCTTACACAAATGTGCTGGTCAGTAATCTGCTAAATACTCAAGGGGGACTCCCTGTAAGTCTCTGTAATTCTCTCTCCTCTCTGGTAGAACTCTAGCTGTCTTGGTTGGCCCAGACTCTCAGCTCCATGTTCTCAAATCAGAGAATCTTCTGGTTCTGTTGGGTTCTCTGTGTACTGTGGGCTAGAAACTCTCTCCAGGAGGTAAGCCAAGGCAATTGTAGGGCTCATCTCAAATTTTTTTCTATTTCTCAGGAATCCCTGTATTTCATTATCTGGTGTCCAATGTGTTGAAGTCCATTGTTTCATATGCTATGATTGGATTTCTGGTTGTTCCATGTGGGAGGGTAAACATGGTCCTCATTATGTCCTCTCAAAATCTGATTTTGTTTTATTCTAATTTCTCATTATTTCTGACTTCTTAGCATCAAGCACAGAACCTGGAATAGAGCAAGTGATCAATAAAGTTTATTGGATGGGCAGGTGGGTGGATGGATGGTATATAGGTTAGTGAATACCTGGATGACTAAAGGCAGAATATAGTCCAACTGAGTTGCCAGGTTCAGCACAGGGTAACGAAGCTGAGACCCAAGGACTGGAGAGAGATGAAAGGACACTGGCTAGTCACTAGAGTGCAGTGCAATGACGGAGAAAAAGCTGACCCAGAGCAAGTCAGAGAGCTGGCACTGGCATGAGAAACAGCCAGAGTAGCTCGGTGATATTCAACAAAGAAGCAAGTCACGGCAGCCAGGCCATGAGAGTGTAGGGGATGTGACATTCTGAAGCGGTAGGGCTGTTTCTGAAATTTCAAGATTTGTTCCACAGGCATCCCTGTGCTTCCTCCCAGGGTGATAATTAGGTTAGCATCAGCAAGAGGGATCAACACCCAGCTACTAATTCTTCTCTCTGGGCCTTGGTCCTAATAAACAGATCAGATACAGGGCCAGCTTAGTGTCCATGAGAATCCAAACTAATACACACAGTCTATTGTTTGTTTTGTTTTGTTTTATGTACTATAGGGAATAAAACACGGGATCTTGTTTAACCTCGTAGAGTTGTATCTGTAGTGTCAAATTTTAAAAGCCAATAGTCCTTTGAAAAAGAAGGATAAGGAGAGAGAGAAATTGTAAAAGAGGAGAGAGACTTAGGGAGAAACATCTGATACAGTATTTTACGTAGAAATTTGATTTTCAAAAGGTTAATCTATTCTGACTCGACGATCTCTGACTTTCATTTGTGCGTGCACATGCTCGCTCTCTCTCTCTCTCTCTCTCACACACACACACACACACATAGTCAAGACCTAAAGCTCATGGGTCCATTACACTGAAACTCTCCTTTCGCCCAATCATCACTATGATTGCTACTGGACTTCACGAAGGAAATAGTGCTGTCTCTGCTCCTGCTCCACTATTTCCACCCTAAACTCTCTTGGACAAGAATAGTCACCCACTTCTCTTCCACCCACCCAACCCCCACCCCACTACCACCATCTACTCCTAACATGCAGGGAGACAGGAGAGTTCTGAAAACTGAAATCTGGTATCCTTCTCTTACTAAAAACCAGTTGGTAGTTTTCCTGTTACAACTAGAATAAAATTTAAACAGAGACGAGCCTGTAGCTCACAAGACCCCACACGACCCATCCCTGCCCACGTCTTGGATTCACATCAGCCCTGCTCCCCTTCACGTTCTCCACTCGCTGCCCCTTCTGTTCATTGAATATGTGGGAGTCAGCGAACTTTCCTCTCTCCTTGCACCTCACTCTAGATTTTCCCACATCTGGTTTCCACTGGGTCATCAGGCCTCATTTCACAGATCTTCTCCTCAGAGCGGCCCTCCCTGTCTGCACTATCCAAGTCCCCTCCTGTCTGTCCAGCCACTGTCTCTCTGTCACGTGGACTTCCGGTATGGCATGTACCACTGCCTGATGTTACTGCATTTATTTATTTGGTTACTCATTTGTTATTTGTCTTTCTTTTTCTACCTAAGTATCAGCTCCAGGAGAGCTGAGATTGTTTCTTTGTTATTTGCTGTTGTATCCTCATTGCCAAGAACAGTGCAGGCATATAGCAGGCACAGTAAATATTCACTAAGGGAGTGATGGCTAAGGAAACCAAGGCTCCAGGATACTCACTTGCCAGGATGCACATTGAGTGACTGAACCAGGACATCGGGCCAGGCATGTTGCTGTAATGCTCCAAAGCTCGTGGCCTTTCGTGCCCTCAATGGCTGTCATGAGCAACAGTCCCAGAAACCTCTCCTCTGGTTTCATGCATGGATAGGGAGCATGCCCATGGCTTAAGAAAGAGGGCTAGATCTGATGCTCCTGCTGAGGACTTCCAGGATCAGTCACTTAGGGGAGGAGGGGGACTGTGCCCCAGGACATTGGATGCTGCAGCTGAGTTTGTGGAAGCCAGGCAGCCGGCTGCAAGCAGCAGAGCTGGCAGCGTGTGCAGTGGGTTGGGTACCATCACTGGTGCGATGTGCTGCTGTCTCTGCAGGGAGGATGCTGCTCCCATAGAACTGGGCTGTGCACAGTGGAGGGGCCTGGGTGTTCTTTCAGGAGGCTCTAACCACAGAGGAACTCCTGGGGCTCTTGGAGCATGCTGTCCACCATCTAAATGGAATCAGTCAAGAAGAAAGGTAGAGTTTAGCTTTGGGGATGTTTAAAGAAATCTCTCGAAACTGTGAAGTCCATGGGGAGAAAGTATGGTCCACAGGCTGTGGTCTGGTTTGCCACATAACCATAATTCCCTGAGGAAGAGGTCTGGCGTTTTGACAGCTAAGGGTAACAGGGGTGGGGACGACTGGGACACTGAGTAAAATGTGCCACCTTCTCAAAGGGACTGTGATTTATGAGGACAGCACCATGGTCCTCAGCCTGTCCTTCACTGAGTCTGGGGATGATAATCAGGGCTGGGAAGAGAGAAGGACAAGAAGAAATTTTCAGGCTCAAAGGAAATAAAGGCTGGGTGCAAATGCACAGCAGAAAGGAGGGGCTCATTCTAGGCGAAGCCTGGCCCGCGAGGTCTAGTGACCAATGTAGATGGAGGCTCGGTAGCACAGGTGGACACAAGGCCACTCCATTCTTCTACCAGGCCTGGAAAGGCCTGCTTGCAGCCAGCTGCTTGGCTTCCACAAACTTGGCTGCAGCATCCAATGTCCTCGGCATTCAGCCCCCCTCCTCCCCTAAGTGACTGATCCTGGAAGTCCTCAGTAGAGGACCTTCCGAATCTTCCTTCTGGAGGTCCTGCTCCATGGAGGTCCTGTCCTGGCTGTTCTCTGTGCCCCTTCTTTCCCCCATCTCTCAGAAGATTTTGCTGCACCCCAGGAAATCCTGATGGGTGGTTTGTTTGAACGGAAACACAGCTTCCCTGAGAGCTTCATTTAACTAGAAGGATGTGGGTTCCTGGGGTGCAGAAGATGCATGAGCCCCCAAAACTTCATTTATCTCCATCCTAGCACCCCATCCCATGTCTCCACAGAAGCAGTCCCACGCAGACCCAGAAACCCCAATGCAGCCATTTTTCTCTCACTCCCGCTCCGCGAGGCTGATGTGCTGAAGAACTGCTCACACCGGGCACTTGGGCTGCCCCGTTTCGCTTCTTCTGAGAATGCATGGATCTGACAGTCCACACCTTGTAGTTTTCAGGTTTTATGATGTCAAAGATGACTCATTAGGTTGACGCTAGCTTTACTGATTAATCTTACTTATGCACGTGTCTTGTTTTTCCCTGAAGGCTTGCTGCGAGCATTTATTTCTGCTACACTAGGAACAAAATCGCAGGCAGGTCTCAGGAGCATGGCATAATGCAGACACCATCTCTTTGGCCCTCCACATTAATTTCCTTCAAATGACACCAAGGGGCCAATATGTTGCACACATACCTTCGCTTTGATGAAATTTTTGCTTTCATTTCTAATCCTTCCTGTAAAAAGCTCTGGGTTGGGTTTGCTTAGACCTTTTGGGCAGGGAATTGATCTCTTCCAACTCATTTCCAAATTGCTTCCACTTTGGAATCTTGCTTAGCCCGGCATTTTCTCTCTGGGACCAAAGGCCTCGATTGTCATCAGTCAGAAAACAGCACACACCATGCATGCTACAACTCCCAACCCTCATGCCCAATAAGGATTAAAAAAGTGTTTTTTTTTTTTTTAATTAAAGCTGTGATTCCCAAACCACTCGTTGTTTGAGAGCATTTTGCATTCTTTTCTTGAACATTGTTTTGTTAAGCTGGGATTTTTCCTGGGACCTTTGCTGATTTCTGTACCTTTGTTCCTCCATCCCTACCTCTATTGCTTCTGTATTGACTGGGGCTAGAACAGCCAGCTACAAATACAACACTACATTCCTCCAGCGGGAAAAATGTAACAGTGTAACTTTATGTAAGATGTTACCACTGGACCCCACAATAGTTATTCTGATGGGCAAAACAGGCCAAGCTGAGGGCAGTAACAGGAAGTAGAGATAAATGAAGGAAAGGAAATGTTGGCTAAGCCTGGGGTGGGGGAGAGGTACATGAGGATGAGGATGAAGGAGGAAAGGAGGCTTCCCAAGGGGTGAGGAATCAGAAGTGCCTCCCCTGGTCTGGAGGTCCCGGAGGCCACCTCTCACCACGCGTCAGGCCCCATGGAGCTAGGGAGACAGTCCTGTCCCTCCTGGGGATTCCAGTTCTGGGGATCTGAGGGGGGCCTGGGAATCTGTGTTTAATAAGCACACCCATGAGGCGGATGCAGGTGGACCTCAGACTATGCTCTGAGAAGCACTGTTCCAAGCTAAGAAGAGGGTGCTAGACCCAGGGAGGTAGAAGGAAACTCTCCGACAGACCCTTCCGGGACCTCATGTGCCAGCCTCCCATGCATTTCATAAACCCCAAACCAAATCGCATCTGAGGCATTGTGTTATTGTGTTAGGCAGGGAGGATATGGAGGTACATATCCTCAGGCTGTGTAAGAATGGGACACGTACACAAGCCTTATAACACAGTGTGAGGCATCTTCATGCTGATAGAGCATCATACTATAGCTTAAAAATATTTGTGGAGCACGGGAGAAACCACTAATCAACTGAAAAAACAAATGTCATCTTAATATTCACTTGATGTTTCTTAAAATCTGGTCTTTAAAATAACTAAAGTGTCGGTGGCAGATGGGGATGTGGTATGGAGCCTCATTGTAGGTGAACTGCAATGCAGGCCCTCAGGATTGTGGAGTAAAGCCCTGCCATCCTCCACAGATAACTCCTCTGCCTTTTGAGAAGCAGCTCTTGGCCAGTCACTGGATTTTAGTAGAGACGGAACACTTCACCACAGGCCACCAAGTTGCCATGTGACCTGGGATGCCCATTATGAACTGAGTGTTATCTGACCTACCAAGCCATGCCGTTAGGTGGGCACAGCCACGTTCCATCGTAACGTCCAGAAGTGGTCCAAAAGCCCACTGGTCCCCATCCTGCTGCACTGCCTTCTCTCTCCCAGCCTGCACCTGTGGCCTCTTGAGGAGTTCCTTAGGACCAGCTGACAGAAGAGGAGAAGACTCTGGACTGGTTTACTGAAGGTTCTGCACGATATGCAGTCACCACCCAAAAGTGGAACAGCCAGGGTACTGCAGCCCCCCTGTGGGACAGCCCTGAAGGACAGAGGTAAAGGAGAAGCCCACCAGTGGGGAGAAGTTCAAGCAGTACATCTGCTTGTTCACCTTTCTTGGAAGAAGAAATGACCAGACATGTGATTGTGTACCAATTCCGTGGCTATAGCACATGGTTTGGCTGGATGATCAGGGACTTGGAAGGAGCATGTTTGGAAAACAGGAATTTGGGGAAAAGATATGCAGATACTCCTCTCCAAATGGGCAAAAAAATGAAGATATTTGCATCCCATGGGAACGCTCACCAAAGGGTGACCTCAGCAGAGGAGGACTGTAATAATCAAGCGGACAGGATGGCTTGTTCTGTGTGTACCAGTCATCCTCTTTCCCAGACACTCCTGTGATCACCCAATGGGCTCATAAACAAAATAGCCATGGTGGCAGGGACGTGTGGGGTCAGTAACACGGACTTCCACTCACCAAGGCTGACCTGGCTATAACCAGCACTGAGGGCCCGAGGGCCCAGTCGGCTAGCAGCAGAGACCAACACTGAGTCCCCAGCGTGGCACCATTTCCCAGGGTGATCAGCCAGCTACCTAGCGGCAGGTTGATTACACTGGACTGCCTCCATCGTGGAATAGGCAGCATTGACCTTGCTGGAAAACACTTTATCTGGATATGAATCTGCTTTCCCGGCACGCAATGCCTCTGCCAAAACTGTCTGTGAACTCAGGGAATGCCTTATTTACTGTCGCGGTATTCCACACAGCAGTGCTTCTGATTAAGGAACTCACTTCATGGCATCAGAAGTGTGGCAAAGAACCCAAGCTCATCGAATTCACTGACGCCACCATTCTGAAGCAGCTGGCTTGGCAGAATGGTGGAACGGCCTTTTGAAGACTCGGTTACAGTGCCAGGTAGGTGGCAATACTTTGCAGGGCTGGGGCAAGGTTCTCCGGAAGCCTGTATATGCTGGACAATCAGTGTCTAGTATATGATGCTGTTTCTTCCACAGCCAGGATTCACAGGTTCAGAAATTAAGAGGCAGAAATGGAAGTGGCACCATTATTACCCCTCGTGACCCACTAGCAAATTTTTGGCTTCCTGTTCCCTTGACTTTGTGCACTGTTGGCCTAGAGGTGTTAGTTCTAGAGGGAGAAGTGTTTCCACCTGGAGACCCAATAATGATTCTACTGAACTGGAGGTTAAGACTGCCATCTGGCCGCTTTGGGCTCCACATGCTTCTGAGTCAACAACCAAAGAAGAGAGTTATTGTATTAGCTGGGATGACTGATCTTAACTACCAAGGGGAAATTGGACTACTCCACAGTGGAGGTGAGGGACTATGTCTGGAGTACAGGTAATCTCTTAGGATATCTTAGAATGAGAACTGTAACTGTCATGAGTATTTCCTCCTTATTTTACTATGGGTATGCTTGTGTTTGTAATATTATACATATTATAATTTATATACAATATGTATGTATATAAATATATATAATATGTTTAAATGTGGTAGCACGTGCAGCTGGAGGTGATTCCAACAGCTTACTTGGTTGGTTGACTGAAACCTGGACTCAACGCTGGCCTACATTCAGTAAGATTCAGATGCTAGAGGTGTCCTGGCATGATACAAAGAATGGAATTCAAAGGCTAGGGAGGTAAGAATATTGGACTAGATTTATCATGTGCAACCTGCACATCTACACCCATACCCTGGCTTACTGACTTTCCAGAAGGCCAGAAGACACTCTCTTAACTAAGGCATTGAGAATACATTAGTGAGCAGAGCTCCTGCACCCCTGCAACAGCTCTGTGGTTGCTTTCTCTGTAGGTCAGATATGATGGTAGGGGATGCTTTCATTGAGATGGACTCTCTGGTTTCACGCAGGGATGAAGTCCTAAAGTAGCAGAGGCTACGACTTTGTCAAAGACACGTCTCCTGTGGCGGGATGCAGGGATGGGCAGGCAATCGGAATGCCTTGACCAACATTTGACAAAACATCGCAGTGGCTCAACTGACAATATTATGCTGGTCAGATCCGATGAGCAGGAAGTAACAAGTTCTCTAAATACCTTCGTAAGGTAAGAGAGGGTGAGAGAGAAAACCATTCCTGGTACCAATTCTGTATCAGTTAGGGATCAAACAGGAGTGAGAAATCACATATTAATTTGAATATAGACAGTTTAATATAAAATTTATTAACCAACGTAGGGGAATGGAATAATAAGGGATTGGGTAGTAAAAATTAAAGAACTCTAAAGAACACAGGAATAGCAGACTTAAGGAATAGCCATTCTTCTAGGGCAGAGATAATGCACCCAAGGAAATGGTCCCCTAGGGATGGGAAATCATGTGATGTAGCAGGGGCCTTCCTTCTGGTGACCTGCTCTCTCCTTCAGTCAATGGGCTGAAGAGCCATAAATTGGCTCAGGTCCAGAAACTGGGCAGAAGATTATGTTATATGCTGATGTTTGTGTTCCACCCAATTCACATGCTGAAGCCGTAACCTTCAATGTGGTGCTATTTGGAGAAGGGGCCTTTGGGAACTAATTATAGTTAGGTGAGGTCATGAGGGTGGGGCCCTCATGATGGGATTAGTGCCCTTATAAGAAGAGACACAGAGAGCTTGTTCCCTCTTTCCCCACATGCACACAGAGAAGAGATCATGGGAGCACACAGTGAGATGGCAGCCAAGAGGAGAGGTTTCAGAGTGAAACTTACCATGCTTGACCTTGATCTTTGACTTCCCAACCTCCAGAATGGTGAGAAATAAATTTCTATTCCATTAAGCCACCTAGCCAATGGTTTTGTTATTGCAGCCTGAACTGACAAGAGACAAATTTTGTTTTAGTTGGCTTAGCACTCATCTGGCCAGGTTATACTGTGACTTGACCCCGGTCATAAGTCTGGTGATTAGCAGAGGAGGTAACAGGGAGATCCTGAGGAGGTGTGTGTTGTCTTGTAAAGCATAGACCTACCCTGTCTTTAAGCAAGGTGGGGGAAGGTCCTGGACTCTAATAAGGAGGCGAATACTTCTGAAGACTCAGAGAGTGCAGAGGGACATGGTCTCAAAGTTCTCAAATGCATCAACCCAGATGTCTCCATCCCTAACATCAGGGTCTCACTCCTTCTCATCCCTGGCTCTGACCATGGCATAGGAGACTTGCTGGGGAGGAGAATTCAACCTTGCTTGGAGTTCTACTACTTTTATAGTTAACTCCTGGGCTTGATTTCAGCTTTTGCTGCAAGAGATGAGAATCTACGTCGCTAAGAAGGCTCTCTAACTTTCACACTATGCCTTTAATCGATTATTTATCACCTTCAGCCCTTCTTTGCCTTTCTTTCACTGGGCATCAATAGTAAAGGCCAGTCAATTTCATTGTTTTTATGGTCAATACCTCTCTTGAACTTCTCAGAAGCCTGAGACATTGCACCTGTAATATTGTTTTACTGCTGTCCCTTTCTGTGCATGACTGGTGTAAGTTTTGAGAATTGCCCTGCTTCAGCATGCTAAGGGCCGTCTACCCCACCCTTACCCCAGTTATGGGGTCCTCACTTGTCGGCCAGTGGGTGATACAGCCCTAAAACCCCATCGCAGAATCTGCTTCCTTGAACCACTCCTGACTCCAGCTGTTTCAGGTCACGATCCCTGAGGAAGAGACTCTCAGGCTGAAGAAGTTTATCAAGGAGTGCTCTTGGTAAGAGCACAGTGTGGAAGTGGGGGAAGCAGGACTGGGCAGAGAAAGGAAGTTCAACTGGAATGCAAGAAACTAACCCTTTCGGCATGCTGGAGTTAGGCTGTTTTCAACTGTGCATGGTGGCTGCTCTTTGGATCGCTACATCCATCAGTCATTAGAGGGCAGGTAACTTTGGACAAGGTGGCTCCTGTTAGCTAAGGACAGTTTTCGTGGAAGGATCACAGACCCACCCTGTGGTTATTTTCCCTGTCCCCAAAGGCGCAGTTGGAAGGTACATACTTGATAGTTGACCGAAGTCCCACAGCAGTCCCTTGGCCTGTGGGGGTAAGAGCTGTCACAACAGGGGAGGCCACGTAGGAGTTTCTAGAACTGCTCTTCCTCATCCCCAGGCAAGACAGTAAATCAGAACCAATACTGCATCCTAGGGGAAATGAAAAAATGCAGCATCCTCCTGCTTCAATCTGGAGGGCTATCCCGGTTCCAAAGTTCCCCATGGGCTGAGTCAAGGCCTGTGTCAAAAATTACACTGAAGTCCAATTTTCCCCTCTGCCCAGTCTTGCTTCCCTCAGTCCCCTTAAATCTCTGCACACAAGTCTCTGCTTTAGTGCCTGTTTGCTCTGGGACCCAACCTAAGACACGGCCCATGACATGACTGAGAAAAGCAGTTTGTAAAACCGCATTCATTGTGAAATTCGTCTACACAAAGCGGCAAAGAGGTAACAGTTAAGAACACAAGCTTCCGGAGTCCAACTGCCTCAGCTCCCATCCAGGCTCTGCTACTTACAGCAGGGTGATCCCGGGAAATTCGTTCTGTTTCTCTGGGCCACAGTGAATTGACAGTAAAATGGTGACAAGAATTGTACTTATATTCTTATGTGTTGCAAGGATTAAATAAGTTACAACGTGTAATGCATTCTGCACAGCACTCAGCCACAACAAGCCCTCCATTAAAATTAGTTATTATGTCAAGGGATTCACCACCATCTTGCATAGATCCATGAAGGATGTAAACCAAAGTTGACAATGGTTGTCAGTGTTAGGATTTCTGGGGTTTTATTACTATCTTATAGTAGTGAATTTTCTATAACAAGGCTGTGCTGTCTTTACACACACACACACACACGAAAAAACATTTTAAAGAGAACTTACCACTGATATTTGTACCTTGTCAATATGGTGGCACCAGGCTGACTCTCCCCCTCTTCTTGGACCATCCATCTTCCCCGGCCTCTGGGTTCTGTCTGGGCCCCTGGGCTGCACTTTCTTCTCTGTTAGGCCTTGGCTTCAGCTCCTCCCAGGTGCTGCTCCTCAGATCACCCTCCAAATACCCCACCCTGTTGTCCTCAGGAAAACAGTGCCTGCTCGTATTAATGTCATATTGCTGCACAACAGATTACACACAAACCTAGCAGTTTAAAGCAGCACTGTTTAACAGCTCCCAGCTTTGTAGGTCAAAAGCCCAGCGTAGCCAGAATGGAAGACGGCATGACTGTTGGGAGTATCACAGGCTGGAATCAAGGGTCAGCAGGACTGAGTTCTCAATGATTTTCATACTCAACACGTTGGCATGAACAGGGGTCCTCAAACGCATCTGATCCAATGCACTCATTTCTGTAATGAATACTTCTTAACACTCCCTACGCACTTGCACGCAGTTTTTTGAAATCAGTATAATGCCCTGGCTGCATAAAATAAAAGGGAAGTAGTTCATAATAAAATAATATTCATTTCAACATGTAAATGCTTGGGCAGGCCTCCACTCTGGGACAAAATGAACTGTAAGATCCTTGCATCTGTGTGTGGACTCACCTTGAAAGTGACAAGCTATGGCTGAGGCTGATGCAAGTCTCACATCATACTGGTGGATGCTGGGAGGAGGGTTGGCATGGGGCATGGGACTTTTGAAAGGTCCCAACAAAGTCCCAGCTTATCTTGCTCACACGGTAGTTGCATGTCTGGAAGATTCCTCAGTCAAACTGTGCCAAAAGGACTCGGCGTTTACATGGCGTTCAGGTCTAGGCCCAAACAGTCATAAACAGTTACCTACGTGAATATCTGGGAGAGCATCTGAAAGTCAAGTAGGCTGTACAATGCTTCTTCCTTTTGTATCTGACACATTGAGAAAGTCAGAATTCCAGACCCCCGCCCGCTAACACCCTACAGTGCAGCCTCCTCATTGCGTCCCCTGCTCCCTTCCCTGAGGACCAGGACATCAAAGTACACCAAGGATACACAGGAATGGACACCCTGTGTACCACTCTCCCCCTGTTCCCTTTTCTTGGGAAGGGTCAGAAAACTGGAACAGTTCCTGTGCAATTAATTAATAAGATATACTAAAATGGGGATTCCACCCATTTGTAAATTGCACCCGGGGTGGAGGAACTCCCTGCGGCCTCGTTTCTGCTGGCTCTTCTCTTCTGCTAAAACATATCATGCACTGTGTGACATTTTCATTATTTACTGCTCTGAGGCTCAGAGAGTAAAATGGCCAGGCTGGTCTCCACTCACTCGTTCATTAGTTTTAATTAAACCCTCTAATTTTATTTATGCTGCCACAAACTGATTAACAGTTTGCCAGCTAAGAGCAGGAAGTCTTAAAAAACATCTTGAGGAATCTGTGAGTCCCTAAACACAGCCCTCATAGAAATGAGGGCGGTTGCGGGTAGGGGCTCATGCCAGACTACAGGGGGCATATTTTTAAAGCTCCATCACTTGGAACCACCTTAGAACAGCTGATGGCTCTGAGATCTGTGGTCCCCAATGGGTCGATGAATTGAGAGCACCTCTTTATCTGAAGTGCTTGACAGTCCTCGTGCTCTGGAGGGGGGAGTATGAAGTGGAGCTGAGGAACAGTCTTTACTTTTTGGTCACATCTCTACCATGGCCTCCTTCTCAAAACAGTGGGGAACCACCATATATCCGGGAGAAACTGTTTTCATTTTCAAGCATGAAAACTAGTATCTTAACAATGCATTACTATTTTCAATATTTTACGCAAGAGATCACTAGAATTCTTCATTCCTTTTTAAAAACAAGTTACATTTTTATGTGAGATGGCTCCAGGCTTAAGTAGATGGGCCCTGCTAACAGGAGAGATACAGTGGTATGACTGAGCATTACCAAGTACAAGTACACTTCCCAACCCCCTTTTCCTATTGTCCAAATTCAGGCTTCAAAATGAGGAAGACATGTCCTTACCCAGGCCCCAAAGATCCTTCCCACAGTAACTGCCACTCCCAGAGGGCTTTCTTGCTCTGGCCCCTGGAAAATCCACCCTCTCCCAGAGCAGCAATCCCTGAGCTTAGAGGCTGCTGTTTGGCACACCCATCCTGGGCTGCTCCTTCTTCAGGGGAAGCTCAGTTTCCTTCCTCTGTTCTGAACCTGTGTGTGTGTGGACATTTTTGGTTCTTCAAATGCTCCAAGGTCAAAATCTCAGCTCCTTACCACTTTGGTCTGAAGACAAATATTAAATGACTGACTCACTAACACAATCAAGACATTCACGTACGCCCACTATGCACACACAGCACCCCGCACAGGTGTGTGTGTGTGAAGCGGAGAAGGGAACCGGGGTAAATGGCCCTCTCCCTATCTCTGACAGGCTAACAGTCGTGCCAGATGACCAGGAAAGGCCACAGCATCAACCGTGAGCGGCTACTGAAATGTGAGGCGCTCAAGCCAGCTCCCTTCCCCAAGGTTACTTTCTCTTTAGGGTTCCCTGTTAATTGCAAGCACTTGATTTAGTACAGCACACTTGTACACGTACCTCTCTTTTTCTGGAAACATGCTTTGTAATTCTTATAACCGCCTTTCTAGAGGTATGAGTGAAGCGCTGGCCACAAGCCACAGGTCAGGAGCCGAGACAACATTCGCAGCCGTGACTCAAGCAGATAAGGAGGCGCTTCATCCTCTGCTTCAAACCACGTGGCCTGGCCCGCGGTTCAAAATAAACCGCAGCCGGCGCATGCGTCCTAGGCCCCAGCCGCGCAAGCCCGCCGGGTCATTTTTGGGGGCGGTGCTTACGGCGGGCAGACGGCGCACGCGCTGTGGCCGGTCCCAGACCGGGTTCCACGGCAGCTGACGGCGGCGGCTGCGTCTACGTTTCCGTACGGGTGGCCGCGCGGCCCTGGGTGAGTGTTCTGGCGGCCGGGTTGAACGTCGGGCGGGAGGTGTCTGGGGCCCGCCCGGGCTCCCCAGGAGGCCGCGGCCCCGCCCCGACTCCTGGCAGCCGGGAGGAAGCCGTCCGCCCGGGTGGCCGGGAGCCGGCCCGCTGGCCTGGCGCGCGCCTTGCGTGCCGGCGCACCTGCGGCCGGAAGTGACGATGCTGCGCGCTCACCTGGGGGGCCCTGGGGGCCCATCCTCTGGCTCCGCCGTGGGCCGGCGATCCAGCGACTGAGCATCAACTTCTCTGCTTTCTGTCCGGCCCCGCGCGCAGGGTCAGCTGGGCCCTGCTTGATCTCGATTAAAACACTGGAGTTGTCATTTGAAAGACAGAATCGGGGTAAATACGACTCAGGCACTTCAGACATTGATATAATCAGGTGGGTGCATGTGGAGGAGGATTGAGCAGTCCGCATAAAATTGCTGTAACAGAAGGATTTCCCACGTAGCATCCGTCTTCACTGCTGTCATCCTGTTCCAAGCTGCTGTCACTTTTCACCAGTATGTCCTCCCAGCATGTCCATGTTGCACCGTTTCCTCCAATCCGTTGTCCATACAGCAGCCCAAATGGACTTTTACAAATATAAGTTGGTTCATGCCATTGTCATCCTTTTAAAAACTCTTCAGTCACTCCGTTACACTTGGAGAAAAATCCAAGTTCATGCTTTCCCAGGCCCTGTGTGATCTGGCCTGTGCCTACCCCTCTGTCTTCACTTAACACCCCTTCTCCTCCCCAACAATACATGTATACAACCAGACCTCCAAACCAGAATCCCGCTCATCCCACAGAAGCCTCTGTGCTTCAAGGAGGACAATGAAGATATTGTTTTCTCAGATGATGAAGCCTTGCAGAGTGTTAGAAGATATTCTGTAGAATTTACACAATAAGTGGAGTCATTATCAGCTCCTTTAACTCTTATTATTCATGTGAAATAAAGTAAAAATTCCTCATTTATGCTCCAGCCTTCTTCCATTTTCCCAAACTCATCAGCTCTTACCAGCCTTAGAAATTAAACATGCTATTTCTTTGCAAAATGTTCACTTTTGGCCTGTTAACTCCAGTTCATCCTTCAGATACTGGCTCAGATACCACTTTATCAGAGAGGCCTCCCTGACCTCACACCTCCTACTTCCACAATGTCAATTAAGTTCCTTTGTTACTTTGTCATAAAGAGTCCTGCACTTCCTCTTACAGCAGTGACCACAGTTACATTTGTGTGTGTATAGTTTGTATATAAATACACATATTTACATATCCTAAAATATGTGCCTAAGCTCTATGGGGACAGAGACTAGTTAATGTAGTACATTGTTTGGTGTAACTGATTCTTAGTAAATATTTATTGAATGGATAATTTATTTCACTTTTGAACCTCCTGGTTTTCAACTCCTTTCCCCAGGAGACTTGCCCCTTGTTCCACAGTCATTTCCCAAGTGGCTTTTTGGCTTCCTCCCTCCCTCCCTTCTTTCCTTCCTTTCCTTAATCCCTCCTTCTCTCCCTCTTCCAGTCCCTTCTGTCTTTTTTTTTTAAGCTACCCAGCTTGGACCCCAAAGTCAGTTACTTGAACTCTTCTCCTCCTCAGCATCTTCACCCAACACCTCCATGCCCCACACCATTTTGTCCTTCTACTGCTTCTGCTCTGAAGACCCCCATCGGTGTCATTTCCCCAGGACTGCGCATTACTGAAGGAGGAGATTGTACAGCCTTGGGGATTGTTGGCAATCCATGGTTTTAGGGGGCCAGCCTCAGGTAGACCCTCCACACCTCTCACCAGTGCTCCCCATCACCTTTTCTCTCCTACAGGTTATTTTTTCCAGATTATTCTTCTTCTCCAGCCCTCATCCCATCTTTGTCCCCTGACTCAGGAAATACCTGAACTTCCTACCTTACGGGATATTTTCTCTACGGTCCACTCCAGCTTCTCTTCTCTGAACTTACAAATTTAGGTACATCAGAAGCCATCCTTCTGCTGGAGTCAGAGAAAGATGTGCTGTGCCTTCTGTTTACGTCTGTACCTGATCTTTCCCTGCTGCTCTCTTGTACAACTTTCTGAGTAGGTTACCTGCCCGTTCCCTGTCAGCTATTGATTGTATCCTGTAGTTTTCTTGACCTAATTTGCCTCCCCAAGCCTACGGTGACATTATTATCCCAGCTATTTCCCTTCCATAGCCAAGCTCCTTCAGGGGATAGGCTACCCATTTGTGGCCTCCGTGTCCTCACCTACTCTCTTCTTAATTCACTACAGTCCAGCTTTTATCCCCATTGCTCAACTAAAACTTCTTACTAATTTTTTTTTGGGGGGGTGATTAAGTTTATTTATTTATTTATGTTTAGAGGCAGTACTGGGGTTTGAACCCAGGACCTTGTGCATGCTAAGCATGCACCTTACCACTTGAGCGATGTCCTCCCCCACCAACTAAAACTTCTTTTACTGAAATGATGAGTGACCTCATTTCCATCTACTTTCTAGTTTCTGTGTGAAGTTGCCATATTATTTTTTCACTTCTAACCATTCCCTGTTACTCGTTTTCTATCGTTAGAGGTTTTCTCTGAACATGATTATTTTAACCTTGCCATTATACTACAATATTATTACTTAATATTTTTGATTGATTTAATATCTTTTTTTTTTTTTTTGGTAACTGAGAAAGACATTCTTGTATACAGACAAATAAGAAGAATGAAACAGAATTGTTAAATTCCAGCTCGTATGAAGGCTGTGAGCCAGAATCCTGCTCTCTCTCTTGCAGGTGGAGACTAGCTAATGCTACAGCACCAGGCTGATCCTTTCTCCTGAAAATAATCAGAAGGGCCCCAAATGGAGGAACTTTCTTACTCTGCTGCACACTTTTAACCCGCTCAATGTGAGCCTTTTCTTAGCCTCTGAAAGGATCTCTGGTATCCGTGATAGCCCTGGGATCCCTGAGGCTGTTTACTCTGCCGAGACACCCACATCTTGTCCAGATTGTCTCTAGAGCCCAGATTTGCATTTCTGACTGCACGCAGGACACGTTCCTGGCAGCTCTCCACCAGCCCCTCTCCCGCTTTCCCATCTGCTTCCTTCTGATTCATATTTTTGTGACTGAAATCACCGGTGACTCAGTTGTCCAGACCAGACTTGTTATGTTAGACTCCTCTCTGAACCTTAATTCCTTTCCGCATGTGTTGAACACCTGTGTTTCAGGTCCTGGGTCACATGTTCAAAGCTTTAGTTCATCTATGTTCTTTGAACCCCTTTCCCAATGTGCTGTCCCTTTTCTCTGTGTTCACCTGGCTTCCTGTCTGTGCCTCTCCTGCCGACCTGCCCTGCTGGGTTATTACTGACCTACTTCTTCATCGGGGCAGGATGACACTGTGTTCTGGCATCTTTGTATCCCAGCACTTGGCCCCTGGGATCATTTCATTTAATGAGGAATGAGTGGGGCTTATTAGAGGAACTTGGGGTCACTTCATAGAGATAAAAGTTTTAGTGCTGAGAGAAACTAGTTTATTCATAGTTAAGTAGAAAGAAAGGCTGTCACTGGTTTTTTCTTTTCTTGTAATATATTTAAATGTATTAGATGGAGTTATACAGGCAAGATAGCAAACACATTTTCATTCAAGGAGTTTCTGATTATTGGGAGGAAGATGTGAAAGTTCCTTTCCATTCTTCCCTGTTCCTTCTGCTTCACTCTCCGAATTGTTGCAGATTTAATATGTATCTCTAGATCATTTTGAATGCATTCCAGATACACAGATGTGGATACACATTTTTTTTCAATATAAATGCCTTCATACTTTTACATTTTTCTTGGCTTTTGTATCAGTACCACTGAAAATACTTACTGCCTTTTTAAAACTGTTTAAAAACCATGTTACAATAAATATCCTTGTGTCTAGGTGAGTATTTCTCTGGAATAAATACCCAGTGATGTGCATTTTAAATCTTGATAGATACTGCGAAGTTGCCTTCCAAAAGAATTTTACTAATTTACACTCCTACCAGCATTGTATGAAGGTGGATCTTTCTTGCCTACACTGGATATTGTCAGTCTCTATGTTTTTGTCAGCTTGATGGCGAGAGATTTTATCATGCATTGAAATGGAGTTATTTTTGAGAATGCTTTAATGAATCTTCCTCAGAATCTGATTTGAGTGGTGCTATTTATTATCTCCAATTCAGAGTTTCTATTTGTTGGAGTAAATATTCCCCCAAAAGTTTCTAGTGTTAGATTTGTACAGAATCTCTTTCCTTCTATCACTAAATCTGTATGTTACCATTGATCGTGCTGCTAAATGTAGGTCATTTGTGCTGTAATGCAGTGAAGAGGCTAGGTTAGAAAGCAGCATGAAATGACTTCAGTTGATTTGGATGGAGACGATTCTGCGGGCATCACTTTTGGCTTCTGGCTGCCAGCTTTCTTAGCTGGCTCCCGCAGTGTCCTTTGTTAATGATACTGCATTTCTTCTTCTGATTTTTTTTTTCTGTTGTTGTTCTTAATTTTTCTTATTTATTGTCAAGAACTCAAGAAGATACAGGTTTTGCCCTTTTAAGAAAAATAATACTTGGAAGCTTGAGCGTATGTAATTGGAGAATAATTTCTTGATCTTTTGAGAAATCGGTCTGCTTTGAAGCATTTAAAAAACTATATAAATATCCATTCTGTATACCCAAAGGGCATCTTGAAAATTTTTTTTTCCTTTTAGGTGGTGTGTAGAGGATGTCGAATGAGAGAATCCCCCACTCAAGTCAAACTCAGGATCAAGCTGGTGTGCAGAGTCAGTATGTCTGTGAGAGTGAAGGCGTGACAGTCAAGCGGGAGAATGATGGCGATGCGGAGCTGGGGGAGAGCCTCCCTTCTTGTTCCTCTGCCAGTGGGCCATCCACTTCTGCCGAGGGGCGTCTGTCCGAAGTTCCGAGGCGAGGGCCAGGCCTGCTGCACATCGACAGACATCAGATCCAGGCAGTGGAGCCCAGTGCCCAGGCCCTGGAACTGCAGGGGTTGGGGGTGGATGTCTACGACCAGGACGTGCTGGAGCAAGGTGTGCTTCAGCAGGTGGGCAGCGCCATCCATGAGGCCGGCCGCGCGGCCCAGCTTGCGGACGCCGAGAAGGAGTATTGGTCAGTCCTGGACGACCTCACGTGAGTGTGCACCACCTTCTCTCTGACTGCAGAGTTTGTATTTACATATGATGGGGAAATTCAGACAGTAGTTGTGATAGTGCAGACATTTGGGAGATTTATAGAACCTCTTAGTCGGAGGATGGAATCAATAAAGAGGGTCCTTGACCTTGTGTTTGAACCCCAGCCCTGACCCTCAGGAGCATTGTACACAGTAGTTAGCGTCTCAGTTCAGTTCCCGGCAGCCTGTGTATGTCCTGGAGAGGAGTGCTCTTCAAAGGGCCCCAGATCTCACAAGCTTGAGCCCAAAATGGTTCTCAGGAGAAGTGTTCCTAAAGTTCTGATGTGTCCTACTCAAGGTACCAGGAACACACCTGCCCCCTCACATTTCCCTCTGTCCTATAGTGTCTTTCCAGTTTCCTGTCCCTAAACTGAGTGCCAGTCTTCTGGTACCCCTTCAGGTTTGCGTTTCTAGAAATGGTGAGAAACAACTCCCTGCGTTTCCTTTCTTGTGTCCTACTTTTGACTCCGTAAGAAAGGGTGAAGTCCCGTGGAGACTGCATTTGCGTTTTAAGGGAGAAACAAATTGGGGCCATGTTGAGCATAACACATTGGTGGGGAAGGGGGACCCTGGACCTGGGCTAGAAGAGGGGTCAGAGGATTGAGCTCACTCTCCATTGCCAGGCTGCTCTCCCTTGGCTAGTGTTCTGGCAGTGTCAGGCAAGCAGGAAAGAGAGGGGGAGGACTGGATGAAGGGATGATGTGGTCTCAGGTGGGAGTGGCTGGGGGAGGGGAGAGGAGGGAGGAGCATGGAGCTGTTGGCTACCAGTGGGGGACGCTGTGGTGCAGGTGGCTGTTAGCACTTAAAGGACGTGTTTTCTGCTAACAGTTTTCTTGCGTGTTCTTTGGGCCTCTTGAGTAGCAAGTGTTCTCAGATAGTTGTAGTCTGACCTTCAGGTGTGAGGACCTCTGTTCCTTGTAATGAACACTCCTTTTACATTTGACCTTGGAAACGTGTCCACTGCTTGCCAAGCAGATAGAGCAGGGTGCTGCAGAGTCACAGGGCAGGTGAACACTAGGCAGGTGGTGACACGTGGTGCTGAGACCACCAGAAACTTGCTTTGATCACATCTTTTTTTCCTGAAATCCACAAAGGATACAAACAGAAAATTACACAAGGGTCAAGATTGAATTTGTGTTTTCCAAATTGAGAGTTGCAGTTCTGTGGTATCAGTTTTAGGAGCAATGTATTATAAATTGACTTTTTTTCTTCATACTACGGAGTGTAATACTATAGCAAGTAAGTCTTCTAGTCATGCAAAAGGAAAAGGTGGTCACAGATGCCTGACTTATGTAAGAAAATGTTGAAGTGTTTTCAGTACTTTTCCAAACTTTGGAAGACTTCCATAATGGGCTTTAAAAACCCATGTATGGGTTGTTGACAACTGGGCAGGCTGTGCATATTTGGGGTAAGGAATCTAAGGGAAATCTCTGTGCCTTCCTCTGAATTTTGCTGTGAACCTAAAACTGCTCTCAAAAATAAAGTCCTAAAAAAAAATATATGCATTTTTTCATCTCAAAGGACAAGTTATTGCATGTTGTTTTTGCAGTCTCTTGAATAAAGTACACACTTAAAATGCTTGTAGAATGAATGAATCAGCCTGCAAGTGGAAATGGGCTGATTAAAATTAGCCAGATAAAGTAAAATACTTAACAGTCAGCTTAGACTTCTAACAACCCTTCAAGTTCTATTGGTGGCCAAAAACAATATATATTCTTTGATCTTTTACTTTCTTTGGTCTTTTAGTTTATAAGAGGTAAAAGGGACGTGTTTTTAGCATTTCTTTCTTCATTTTATACTGTAAAAAATATTACGGGTGGGTGGGAATAGCTCAGTGGTAGAGCATGTGCTTAGCATACACAATGTCCTGGGTTCAATCCCCAGGACCTCCATTTAAAAAAAAAGTTACAAGTGGAAAATAGACATTTTGTCTTATTTTTCAGGTCATGTACGACATCCCTAAGGCAAATCGATAAAATTATTGAACAACTTAGCCCTCAAGCTGCCACCAACAAAGACATCAGCAGGAAACTGGATTCCGTGAAACGACAGAAGTATAACAAGGTGACTCCAAGTAACACATGAACTCTTGCATTTTTGAAAAAGTCATTATTCGGGCTCATTGAATGTTTAGGAAATGCGTATTCTGAAAAGTACTTGAAAGACACGAAGCAAATTTATAATAGAAAATTTTGAGTTCCTTTTGTAAGTTTAATTTTTCAGCTGTTTCCCTTTAACATCCTCTGTTTAAAGAGGGTTTTTAAAAATACACATGCATGTGTACACATATGTGTGTAATTGAGAAAGACTTCCCTTTTTTGGCTTTGCGTGCCTTCTCTCCTGTGTGCTTTCATAGTCTTGTGTCACCGCTTTCTTGCATCCAGGGCGGGTCCCTGCTGGGCGTGCTGGCCTCTCGCTCAGTCTCCTCGTGGTGCAGGAACTTTCTCTTTTTTCTGCTTGGCACCTGCTCGCACTGACTGTCTGCACCGCCCTTCCTGCCGACACAGCCCTTGCCCCTCACGCACCCCTGCTTACTGTCCCCCGAGACCGGCCTGCCCCAGCCCCACGGACCTGGTCAGCAGTTCGGGTTGTAGGACTTAAGGGTAGGCACTGCCTGTTCCTTAGGACATCGTGTTTATGAGGTTTGAAATGTCTTTTAGAATTTATGTACACTTCCTGCGAATGCATCGCAGTGGAGAGAAAGGACTAGTTTGGGCCATTTTACTGCTGCCATCCCAAAGGACTGACAGCTCGCCCTGTGCTGGCAGCTGCTTCACTGCAGTGAGGACGGTCCTCACAGCCCTTCCTTGGGCTCTGCTGGCGGGGTCGGGGGGTGGTCAGCCCCAGTCCCTCCTTTTCTTTCCACTCACCCGTTCATCGTCATCACCACGCCATCTCTCTCACGTAACCCCACAGCAACAGAGCTCCCAGCGGCTGGAGGCAGCTGGGGTGTCACCAAAGCAGAGGCGGGGCTGTCTGGCCTCTGTGGGAGCGCGTGAAGAGTGGGCTTCTGGTGGGCCGGGGTGTCGGGGAGCAGAGAGGCGCTCTGGGTACTAGTCTAACGCAGTTACGCGTTCCTTGCTTCCTTCAGCAGCCCTTTGATGTTTAGAGATAGACTATTTAAAGAGGGAGGCTGTTTCAGTGAGATTTTGCTGAGAGAAAAACTGCAGGAGAAAACAAATTGCAAGTCATACAATATGGCGTTTATACTCAGGATGTCCCTTTGCCCCCCACTCAGATCTGGTGTTTGTTTAAACGGCCTTGACCTTGGGAAGAAGAACCAGCTACCACGGGCCTGATTAACCGGGCAGGCCCTAGGGATGGCCGAGCTCTGGTGATGCAGAGGGAGACAGGACAGAGGGGCCTGGGGAGGACAGGGTAGAAGGGTGTATCAGAATATATTTTCCTGTTAAAATTCTGTGTTGTGCAGAATACTGTAAAGGACAGTCATGAATATGGTAGGTTATCAGAGGGGACCGACTTTTTCAACTTCTCGAGTATTTGTGTTTATGTTTCTTATCCCTGCAGCCTGTTGACCTCATAGCCCATTGGCTGCTAAGGTCAAACAGAGCAATGTAGTGATTCACGCAGTGTGTCACGGGGAAGCCAAGGGGAGCGGTTCCACCTCCGAGGTCAGTGGGGAGTCACTGCACCTGAACTGAGGTGCTCAGGCGTGTGGAGAGCTGAGCCACCCAGTCAGGACAGGGGGTGGGGTGGGGGGTGCCCACCCACAGGACATGCTTTGAGGCTTACTTCTGTTAGAATAAAAGTGGACATCACTCAAATTACGTTCTTTGTAGTAATGGTAACGTATGGAAGTTCCATTTTATTTTCATTTTGCTCTTGATGAAAGTTTAAAAAATTTTGTAACGCTGTCTTTTGTATTCCACAATAAATCACTTCGTTGCTGTTTGCTGTATTCAGTATTTACCATTTCAGGAACAACAACTAAAGAAGATCACAGCAAAACAGAAACGTCTCCAGGCCATCCTTGGAGGAGCAGAGGTCAGAGTTGAAATAGAGCATGCCAGTCTGGAGGAGGAGGAGGCAGGTGAGGGGACTGGGAATAGTGTCTCTGTTCCTGCATTGAGGCCCAATGCCTCTAACCACTGGAGGGTCTCTCTTCAGTCCCGGCCTGGATGTGGGAAAAATACATTTTTTTACTTAGTGTCAAAACAGAAATGGGAAAATTTTATTCTCTACAGTTGTAGAACCAAACCTCTTTTAAGTCTTAATGGGTTTTAGAGAATGAAAGTGAATTTTTAACTCAGTCCAGTAGAGGCTGCTGGTGCACATTTAGTATGATGTTTAAAAAACTAGGAATCTTAATATTCTTGTATAATTAATTTCATAAAGATAACTAGCATTTTGATTAAATTATATTTTGTAGACCCAGCATCATTTGTCACCATCCATTCATAGAGTTGCTTTCACATACCTTTTTGGGACATATTTCGTAGGCTTTCCACGCGTCAGTTCTGTTAAGAAAAGGTGTCTTAATCCAGGTTATATTCCAGGGCCATGATTTTGTTTATATCACTGTCCTGGATGGCTGTCTTTTGGAAAACCTTTTGGGAAAATCATGAAAGTGAAATCTTTGTAGTCGGTGTGTGTGTATGTGTGTTTAGAAATTGTGTGTAGCTGCTCAGTTATTTACTACCTGAAATACAGATTAAGACTTCTTAGCATTTAAGCCCTTCAAGCAAATACTTTCTGCTAGCTCCAGAAGTCTATTCAGTAAGACAAAAGAATTGTGAAGAATTAATTGAGGTGATGGAAAATGTACTGTAAATTAAAGTTCAGTCTCAGAATTCACTGGGCGTATGACCAATATTTTTTGCTGCTGAAATACCACATTTCTCATTGGTAAAAAACTTTGTTCCTGTCTGGCTACCTAAAACTACCTGCTGTCTTTCAGTTCCTGTTGCTTATTTGGGAAAACTTGGCCCAGGATTGATTGTTACTTCCCCAAATCCAGAAGTTCCACGTGGCCTGTCTGTAGGAGCTGGTCCTTCCGTGCCTTCCAGGATCCTTGTCTCTCTCCTGGCTTCCCTTTCAGCCCTCTGACCATTTCTGTGTAGTTAATTTTGACCAGCTTTTCTGGGCTTATCGTAAATGTTGATTATTCTCAGGATTTCTTGCTGAGCCCTCTTCTGCTTCTACTGCCCTTCCCCAGATAATCTCATCCATTCCCTGTGACTTCTGTGGCCACTTGGGTTCTAGTATCTTACAAATCCGGAGACCCCTGCCTTGCCCCTTTCCTGAATCCTGGTTCCCATTATGTCTCTTCACTGGGGCTCCAGCCAACACCTCAGACTCCTGTACAAAAATAAATTCCAAATGGATTGTAGATCTCAACATAAAACAAAGCTGTTAGAATATAACATAGGAAAACACTTTCATGATCCGGGGGCAAAGATTTAGCAAAGCACAGAAATGCCCACTGTAAAGGAAGAAGTTCGATGAACAAACTATGTTACAACTAAAACTTTCTGTTCATCAAAAGATAGCACTAAGAGAGTGAAAAGGCAGCCGCAGAGTGGGAGAAGATGTTCGCAGAATCTGTATCAAAGGACTTGAATCCAGAATGTATGAAGAACTCCTTGAAGTTTTTTCTTTTTAAGGCAGACTGCATATGAGAAAAATGGGCAAAAGACTTGAACATTTTCTTCAAAAGAGGCTATCCAAAAGATTAATAAATCTATGAAAAGTCTCCCTAGTTCATTAGTCATTAGGGAAATGCAGATTACAGCTACAAAGTGGTGCTACAACATACCTACCAAATATGCTAAAATGGAACAGCAAGAATGTGGACCAGTTGAAACTCTCAAACGCTGTTGATGGAACTTAAAACTGATAGGACCACTTTTGGAAATCTGTTGGGTAGCATCTACTAAAGCTTAATGTATCCGAAGAATTATATACATAATGTTGCCAAAGGATGTGTACCAGGATACTCATAGCTGTGTTTTTCCTATTAGTCAAAACCTGGAAACTACCCAAATGTCCATTAACAATGGAATGGAAAAATTGTAGTAGAGTTATGTAACAGAATGCTGACAGCAATGAGGATTAACAGACTGCAGCCATGTTCAACAGGTGTGAATCTCACAAGCATAGTGTTGAACAAAAGCCAGGCACGAGTACAAACATTTCCATTTCCATCAAGTTCAAAGCCAGGTGCAACTTGTCCACAGTGTTAATAGATCAGTCGCTATTTTGTGGTGTAGAAGTCCGGGAGGTGCCATGAAGGGCATATCTGGGGGTCCTAGTAATTTATGCTGCTTGATCTGGATGCTGGTGTACAGGTGTGTTTTTTTTTCTTCTGAAAATTCATTGAGTTGGACACTTAGGATTTGTACACTTTCTGATATATGTCTTTCGTTACTGCACATTTAATGAAAAACTCACTGTGGTATTACTGGTCTGTAAGAAATGTAGATTTAAAAATATGGCTTCCTTCCTGTGAATCCTTACTTCTTTGGGTATTTTTGGCTTTGGGTAAAGTGATTTTGCCAGAGATTAATTTCAACTAATGAAAGAGGGATGATTTCTGGGTGGCTTTATATTGTTAGGGCATCACTTCCAATTTCAGTTCATTCCTTCGGTTAACGAATGTTAACGCATCTAACACGGTGCGGTCCAGTAGACCTTCTAGGAGTAATAGAAATGCTGTCTGTCTGTATTGTCCATTGTGGTAGCCTTTAGCCACGTGTGGCTACTGAGCACTTGAAATATGGCCAGTGCAACTGAGAACATGAGTTTTCAACTTGTATTTAAATAGCCACACGGTGACTATCCTGTTGGACAGTGCAGAGCAAACATTTATGTTTTACCCCTTTACGGGCATGCTGATTCTTCTGATGTCTGTTTTCAGACACTCCCCGTCTCTTGAATTTAAGTCCATCTGAATGCTGGTGTATAAGCAATAATGCGGAAACTTGGGAGAATGCTTCCTCAAGGGCTACTCTTTAATTGTTAAGGAAACAGCAAAATTTCTCTCTATATGTTGCATATGGCTAGATTTATCTTTGGATGCACAGAGAGTATATTTATAGTGCATTGCCTTGGGAAAAGTTCCTGAGAAGTTAGTTACCTTTTTGAATAGGAGTATATTAAATGTGCCATGAATGCTACAGTAAATTTCATGCTGTTCTTTATATATAATACGCTTTAGTACATCAGTGTATTTTTTTTTTAATCTGTGTATTGAATAAGTGCATGCATCTGTTGTTCTCATGGAAGGTTTTGTGTTTGTGCCCGACGCACTGTCATCCCTCTTTCAGACGCGGGGCCGTCCTGCCTCGGCAGCATGCTCATGCCCGCTCAGGAGACCGCCTGGGAGGAGCTCGTCCGCACTGGCCAGATGACACCTTTTGGTACCCAGATCCCTCAGAAGCAGGAGAAGAAGCCCAGGAAACTAATGCTCAATGAAGCATCAGGCTTTGAGAAGTATCTGGCAGATCAAGCAAAGCTGTCCTTTGAAAGAAAGAAGCAAGCTCGTAATAAAAGAGCAGCTAGAAAAGCTGCGGCCCTGGTCACTTCTGAGCTGAGCTCAACACTCAGTGAAAAACCCAACAAGAGCAGCAAAGTTCTCTCGAAAACAGATAAGCGCTTGAAAAAGCACATCAGGAAACTCCAGAAGAGGGCTCGTCAGCTGCAGGGGCAAGTGGGGTTGCTAAAGGGAAGGAAACCCTTGGGGTCTGACGCGAGGCCGAGGGCAGAGGGAGACTCTGAGGGTGAAGAATCCGAGTACTTGCCCACCGAGGAGGAGCGCGAGGAGGCCGACCTGTCGGGGGAGGGCACCGACTGTGATCGCGGGCCGGTGCTCAGTCGCCGGAAACGGCAAAAGAAAGTCACAGAGCAGGAGATCGATGATGACTTTTTCCCGAGTTCCGGGGAGGAAGCTGACGCTGCAGGCGGAGGAGGAGGAGGTCGGAAAGTAGTGAGACGCCGAGATGATGGAGATGAAGATTATTATAAGCAGCGGTTAAGGTGAGTCTGCAAGGACAGTACTGCTTGCTTTACTGTCGGTGGTAGGTTTACGAATAGAGAGCTCTGGTCCCCGTTCATCCCCAGGTTGGGGACCCTGCAGCCCTAGCCTGCTGGAACCATCAGAGCCCCTGAGCCCTCGATGGGGCTCACCCCTAATGCTTCTCTTTCTGGGTCTTCATTCACATTTGGGGGCAAGTCTAAGAAGAAAAGATGAGGGGCAGGGCTGGGGCAAGAGGCAGGCAGAGGACCAGGGCATGAGCTGTGTGCCTTTACACAGCGGGTGGGGCCTCGCTGCACGGTCAGGGGAGGGAGGAGGTTGGCGAATGCAGTGTGTGCTGGGTGAGAGGAATTTTAGGAGACCTTCCTTCAGAAAAGAGCTGAAATAGAAGCTCTCGTGTATGAAAGAATAAGCTTGCTTTCCTAAATCCCTCCTTCCTTGTCTTGAAAAAGGAGTTCTCTACAGAATTATAAACCATATCGTGCCAGAAACAGGCCTGGTAGGCACCACGCACCCTTCCTGCTCACTGTCTTTTTTAATGCTAGAGACTAACTTTGACCTTCTTCCGTGACTTTATCAGTATAGGGTGTGAGATAAAAGGAAGGCGAACACGTTTGTTCATGAAGTCGGCATCGCGTGTGGCCACACGTTTTCTATGAGCCAAGAAAACCAGTCCGTGTAGGTTTCTCCACCGAGACACTTTGGCTTACTAAGAGCGCTGAGAAACTCGGAGGGATGGGAGAATCTGCTTAATGGATAACTTTTAAAATATTTGCTCCAGGATGGCTTTTCTCCAATCCTCGCCAGTTTTTTGTTGTTTCTCAGTGTCAGGAGACCTGGTTTATTATAATTCTTGTAGCTTTCCCCTGGCCTTCGTGAGTAGAGATTGACCTGGTGTCTTCTGCTATTTAGAAGTGCTGATGCATTACATCCAGGCTGCTCCGTACATTCCCTGACCTTTTAGAAGCAGCTGCAGCATAGTTCTTTTCACAAATCATTTGAGGGCCTGCATCCTAAATCCGGTTCCCTAGAGCTGTTACACTCAGATTGTAGTGGTACCTTGTGCAGCGAGACTGAGTTGAAGAGTGGCTTAATGTTTGTCATCTCTCATCGCAACTGTGATGTTATTTTGCACATTTAACATCTATAAAGTTGTCCAAGGGATACTGCTCAGTACTCTTGGACAGTGAATGGTGTCAGTCTTTTTCTTAACTACTGTAGAGAATTAATAAAAGTGTTAATCTCCACATATTGATTATTAATGGAGCGAATATTCTTCCCATTAAGTTGAGTCAATATTAAACATATTTTAAGTATATCAGTATTGTGATCAAGAGCAATTTATTTTGATTGAATTTTAAATACGGGCTTAGTTTAAATTCCTGAAATAAGTTTTTCTTAATAATGTTAAAATTGTAAAACTGTTATTGCCAAAGCCATGTCATAAGCTAGTTTTTTGCTCAAGTTAGAGTAGAGTCTCAAATGAATTTCCAAAATATCAATAAGTCTAATTGCCACCAAAATACAATAGCTCTTAAAATTTTATAGCTGCAGTTATAAGACAGTTGTTAAACTGCAGATATCCACACTGAAGTGTTTATGCTGCGTCTCCTTGGGTATTCCATGGATTGGGGGGTGTTAAAAAAATAAAATGCTTAGGATTGAGAAGCGTATGAAGAATATTTTAAAACTGCCAATCATTCTATATTCTATTTCTTGTTGATCTTTGTAGACAGAGTGAAACTATAATGCTATTCCCTTGAGTAAAGAAAAAACACTTCAGGATTTCTTAGCAGTGGTTTGGTGATGGATGAGCAGAAAAAAGCCCTATATAGTTTACAACATAGAAAATGAGTTTTTCCTTATGGTTAGAATTTAGGAATGTGTACCCAGGCTAGTTACCTTTTGAACTTAAATATATATTGGGTATAGCTCTGCTAATTGTAATGCTGTTTTGAACTCTTGAAAGTGGAAATGGGCGACTCTTGGACATCTCATCTGTTTTATTCTCTCAGCTGGAGAGTATGAGGTCTCTCGTTAGCTCTAGGGTAGACCTAACTAGGCATCGTGGTTTTAGCTGATCCTCAGTGGGAATTTCCTATCAAGCCTTTTCTGCAGCCTGACCTTTTCTGGATCTGAGTAATAGCACATATGATCCTGCTTTCTCTGATTTAGCCCCAAACCTCAGAGCAGTCTTGGAAGTTTTAACCATCTTTTACGCCGCCTGTGTATTTTGCCTTTCCCACATTTTTATCCTGCTTCCTTTTCTGTCCTGTTGCGTTTGGAGGCTGTCTCCCCAGTGGTGTTCGCTGACTCACACCTCTGATAACGCACCATCATGGATGAGCCACTTCTTAGAAGCAAATCATTCTGCTGCTAGGCTGTTCAGGGGAGCTGAGGCCTGTTTGGGTTCCCTGGGAAGCAGCACCACAGCGCACTGGTGATGTCTGCCATGGCACGGGGACCGCAGGGCGGCGCAGTGGCACTTACGCCAGCTATTTGCCAAACTTGAGACCTAATGCAAACAGAAAAAGGCCACCAGCTCTTGCCTCTTTCCCCAGCAGGGGTCAGCACTGCTTGGGTCAGACTTGGGGCGTTAGATCAGGTGACATCCTGAAGGAGAGGATGCATTTCCAAATAAGTTGTCTCCTGGTGGCGCAGCGAGGGTCAGTGTTTGTACGTTGACTTAAACCCATACCTTGAAGCTCTTCTTTCTGTTTCCATTTGCCAGCCATTGCTGTTTAAGTTGCTAACCTAACAGCCTGTATTTCCTTGGCGACAAGTGTAGACTAAAGCAAAGGTTCCCAGCCCATGGGCTCATTGTGCAGAATCACCTGGAAGCCCTACCCTCGGAGGTGCTGATTCAAGAAGTCTGCGTGGGGCTCCCAGGCAGTGATGTACGAAGGCTTTCCCAGATGAGTCTGATGCACTGTCAAGTTTGGGAACTACCTGACATATGTAGGTTGGTTTTATATATTCTTTTCCTTTCTGAGGCTATAGCTTTTGGCAAATTCAGTTTGTGTATCATTTTCTCTAAAATCCTCTTTTATGTATCCCGCACAATCATTTTTACACAGGAGAGGACCTGAGGAGGAAGCTTGGGGTCAGTTTATTCAGCTCCGTGCTGTGTATAATGGATCATCTGGTTCTTGGCAAGGTGTGTGCTTCAGAATCACCTGGGAGCATCTTCAGGGCTCGGCCTGGGGTGGGAGGAGGTGGGCACTGCACTTGTGCTTTGACCGAGCTCCCAGTGATTCTGAGTTATAGGCTCTCACTGTGTTCCCATTTAGGAAACCTGTGAGGAGGTTGGGAAGAGTGGTTGGTAAGGGTGTTGGGGTCTGAGGATGGAATGCTCATCTGTAGCCCAGAGTTAGCTTGGTACTGGAATCAATCACCACCACCGCATCCCCAGTCAGTGAAACACAGTAGAGTTCAGGAACTGAGTCTGCTCAGATTACCTGGTACTCTTGAGTCCCAGCCTGAAACTGATTTGAGGTGGTACCTCCTAATAGGCAGGGTTTCCACACCCTGCCCCCCATCTTTCACTTTTGATGATTCCTTGGTTTTTCAGTAGTGAAATTATGATAATACTAAGATGAAAAAAACTACTTACACTTCTTTTTTTGGTTACTTTTCTACAGTTCATTCCAGTCTTTGATGCTGTGTGTATGTATCTTTCAGTTGTTACATTTATAGTAGGCTGTACAAACACCCTGTCTCGGCCCTTTCAGGTTGATCAGCCTGCCCATGATCTCACTGTTTAAAGGGGTAGAGCTGGGGTTTGAAGCCAGGACAGGGTTGTGTAAATGTCACTTTCCTTTCATTTGTGAAATTGGGTGGAATGGGCAATATCTAGATATGGCCACAAGGTGGTGCCAAGAATCAGGACATAGCTGCCTCTACCTCCCTGAACTGGAAACCAAACCCCAGCCCAAGCCAGCTGGATGAAGATTTGGGGCGATTGCTAGGGAGTCTGGAAAACCTGACAAGTCCGGTGTGACAAGTCCGGTGTGGGTGGGGATAGAATTTGCCTCATGATGTGGTGTAACCTGATCTGTAGTCATGATGCCTGTTGGTGGAACTGGTTGTTAATACATTTTGACATTAAAGGTTTTTCTTTTGCCCCATTCTTTTTTTTTTTTAACATGCTGGTTGTTCTTTTTTTTTTTTTTAAATTGAAGTGTATTGATTTACAGTGGGCCATTTTTTACTTTATTTAACGTGAATAACTTTGACTTAAGAAGGGCTGATGGCTCCATTCATTGTGTAAATCTTACAGAATATCTTCTAAGCTTCATCATCTGGGAGAAGATTATCTTCATCATCCTCTCCCTTGAGCCCTGTGGCTTCTGTGGCCAAGGGCGGGCTGGATCCCTGTTCGGACGGTTTGGCTGTATACATGCATAGTTCTAGGAGGGCAAGGCTGTCACTATTTTCAGGTGCCGAGTGGGGTCAAGCCAAGGAGGATACATGTTGAAAAAAGTCTCTTGAGTTTGGAAATGTGGACCCTGAGGAAGGGTGGCGTCTGTTGCGGGTGGGAGGATGTTGTGTTAGAACAGAGACCTGACGGTACTGAGTGCCCGCCACTGGGCCATGCTTCCCTTTATACAGGCCTGTTGGTTTAGTCCTCACAACCCCCTCGGAGATGGGAACCCAAGGAAGCTGAAGTAATTTGCCTGAGATGACAGTCAGTGGAGAAGCCTGGAAAAGGGGAGGGGCCTGTCGGCGGTTCGGGGCAGGAGGGAGTGTGCTCTGTCAGCTTGGTCTGGTGCAGTGGACGCGCGGAGAGCATCGCCTCGGTGACTGGTCTCTCCCATCACCTGATGGGGACCGACCCCACGCTCCTGTGGGTCCCATTCCTTGCTGGAAACGCTGCTAAAGGCCATGCCCCCTGGAGCCTCTTTGCACTTTACTGTCCTCATGGAACCTCTCTCTCTTCCTTTTGCCAAGAGCGGCTCCCTTTGCATTGAGATTGTCCCATGTTTATCCTCCAGTTGGATCTGTGTTTGCACTGGACGCAGATTGAGGTCACACTTAGGCAAATGACATTAGAGCTTGCTTGCTTGTACCTTTTTTTTTGTAACCCAAATCATCTGAACTCTAAAGATCTGAATTTAGTTAAAGTTCAATCTGGATTTGATCTGGAAACCTAAATATAATTAATTATTTGAAGATTGTTCATATCATCAGTTTCTGGGAGTTAATTTCTTTCTCAAGAAATAAACATATATTCTTTTTCTTTTTTTCTTTTTTTTCCCTAGATATCTATATTTTAAAGAGAGAAGAAAAAGTTAATTCCCTTAAGGAGTTTTCTTAGAGAGCATCTTGACTTCTTTTAAATGACGAAGCTAAGACACAAATGAAGACTATTTCTGCCCCTTGCTGTGCACACGCCCCTCGTCCTCAGCTCCAGTGCATAATTGTCTGCATCAGTCTTAATTTACTCTGTGAGATCTGGACTCCTAACTGAGGGTATTTCATCTGCTCAGATGTGCCAATTAAGTCCACCCAGATAGACCGTAAAAAGGCAGATAAAAAAAGTAAAACCCCGAGTATCTCAATTTAGCAAATTAGACTAATCTGTAAGGGATTCTTAGCTGTCTGAAATAGAAAACCTATTGCACCACAGAAATGCAAACTATATTAAATACCCAGCTTGGTGCCTTGAATATATTTTTAAAAATCAAATTGTACTCACTGTGCTTCTGTTGTAGAATTTCTTTCATGGATATTGCAATAAGTGGAGAATGGTCCTGAGATTAAAATTTCACCTTATATTAAGAACAATGTAACTGTATGGTGTGTGACTTTTCCCTCACAATCAGTGCAGATCTGAACTGCTCCGGGCTTGGTGGCCCTTGCAACGTAAAAATAAATAGAGAGCAGTAGGGTCAGTTGTGAATTTCAAGCAGCAAAATAATGTGACTTCCTTGAGGTTTTGGAGACGGCATGTTCATTTTATTAATATAGGATCTCAGGCTACTAATTTTTGACAACTCCCCCTAATAGTTATATTTTCCTTTCTTGTGGGTTGGTGTAGGCATTTGAGTAGCGGCAGACCTCCTCTGACTGCGTTTTGCTTTATCTCGCTTCCCAGATACGGAGTTTTTTGCAAATTGAAGGTTTGTCGCAACCCTGCCACAAGCAAGTCTCTCATCAGTGCCACTTTCCCAATAGCATTTGCTCACCTCGTGTCTCTGTGTCACATGCAGGTAGTTCTCACAACATTTCAGACGTTTTCATTATTAGTATGTTTGTTATGGTGATCTGTGATCAGTGATCTTTGATGTTACTTTGGCAAAGAGATAGGACTCCCTGAAGGCTCAGATGATGATTAGCGTTGTTTTAGCAATAAAGTATTTTTTAATTAAGGTGTGTACATTGTTTTTCTAGACATAATGCTGTTGCATACTTAATAGACTACAGTGCTGTGTAAACATAATTTTTACATGCACTGGGCAACCACGCAGTTCACACGACCAGCTTTATCACAACATCCGCTTTGTTGCAGTGGTCTGGAACTGAACCTACAGTATCTCCTAGGGGTGCTTGTGTATTGGTTTGTCTGATGAGTGTATCTTAGGTGTTTGTTCAGCCCAGGTTATCTGTAGCCAAAAGAACTATTAAGCCGACTTTATTGTTACTTGGAAAAGTTGGCAGGTGTCCAGGGAAGGGTGAGTTTTGACTCACCCTGTGCAGCATCAAGGTGGGGAAGGAGTCCCGTTATGTACAGAAATGGAGGCCATCTTTTCCCTCCTTAGACTTTAGTACTGACATTGTTTAAGACAAGTTTGGTCTGAAGTCTCAGAATTTGATTTGCTCTTGGACAGTTGTTTCCATTGGATAGCCTTTAAAGAGGTGATTATGGACCTTTTGGCTGGTGCTATGAGAAAGGGGGTGGTTTTAGGAAGTTTGAAAATACTTTTTTCAGAGGCAAGATTATACAGCAGTTAGGAGCACAGACTGGGTTTGAAGCTTCACTCTGGTGACCTTGGGCAGGCTGGTGACCTTGGGCAGGCTGCTTCACCTGTCCCTGCCTACCTTCCTTTCCCTGTGAAAAAGACTAAGAGTGGTATCTGTCTCAGGAAGGATGAAATTATTTAATGCGTACAAACACTTAAAGCAGTGCCCAGCACACAGTGAGCATCAGTAACTGTTAGTTGTTATTATTACTTAGAGTTTGTATAATATGGCTGTATATCTATTGTCTAAACACAGCATGTCCAGAGCTCGCCAGCGTTACTTAAGGAGGTGATGTGTGGCGTAGGATTAGAAATCACAGGCCGTGGAATCAGACTGCCAGGGTCTCACCCAGCAGCTCTGAGATCCTGTGCGTCTCCCGCCTGTGAAACAAGGATCCCAGCAGTTCTTCTGTCAAGGGTGATGTGAGGATTACAGAAGGTAATACCTCTAAGAGATTTGGCAAATGTGAGACACGCAACAAATATTACCTAGTCTTGTTATTCACATCCCACCAGGCACAACATCTACTGCAGGGATTCCATCAAGCCAGTAAGAGGGTCTGTGAGGAGAAGAGCTTACATAACCAGTGATATCTATGGAAAGGTGACCTCTTCCCAAGGCAGAAAGCACTTTAACGACTGATATTAACAGACACAGTCAACTCATTAGCTGTTGTAACTTAGTTCCGTTGATGTTAGGCTTTTCTTCCCTTTCATATGTTTTTTATTAATATGATTAAATTAGTGATATGATTAAAGTCCATGTAGTGATACAATAGCTATGTGACTGTAAGGACAGTATCAATAATTGGAGAGAATAAAAATGTATTTCTCCTCTGAATACACTAGGGGGCACTAGACATCTGCCCAGGGGACTTTCTTCCGCCCTCACAGCCAGCACACAGACAGGTGCTGAGCGTGGGTGGATGAAGGTTACGCTCTGGTTCCTTCCATTTCTCTCTATTCTAAGGTCAGTGTTCCAGATTCTTCTGTTGTACTTTATAAGGCTTGACTTCCACACTTCTTGCCGTGCTAGGTGTGTAGGGCGCGGTGTCCAGAGTGTTCTAGGGCGATGATGACTGCTAGTGCAGGTGCAGTAGCATGACGGCCTCCTGGACCTGGGGGCTGCACTTAACTGCTGTCTGCCCAAGGTTGCATTAGGGGTTTTGACGTTTGTTACTTTGTATTCACATTTAACCTGCAATTAACTACAGTTTCTCAATTTTACTTTTTTGTGTAACCTCCTGCCAGTAGTTACAAGATAGTATCCAACACATATGTAGTATTAAAAAGAAAAATTTACAAAGGGTATAGTACATATATTATCTTATTGAGTCCTGTAGGAACCTATTTTTTGGCTCATTTTGTGGTTGAGGAGACAGATGCAGTGATGTTAACTGAAGTTTCTAAAGTTCGGACCTCCCCTTGCTAGTTATAGACCTGTGATGTAGTTTTCTGCCTGCATCTGGTTTTCCCTTCCCGGTGGATATCTTAACTTTCTTGCTGAGTTCCTCTCTAGCGGCTGCCACTAGAGTGTGAGGGACTGTAGGAGTAAGAAAACCTCCCAGTGAGTAACGCACTCACTTCCTTTTATTTGGTTGCAGCTGTGACTATTAACATGTATGGATTAAAGAAAAGGATGAAAGAGGGAACACCAGAAACATTATTTCCTTTCTAGTCATGTCAGTACAGTTTCGGGCCAGTTAAACGTCTTCTTTCCCCTGCTAGAAGATGAATTCTTTCATAAAAACTTGAATCTCTTGCCCAGCCTTTCCCACCTGGTCCTCTGGAAGCTTGGACCCAAACTCAGGACTCTCGATTTCTTCCCATCAGCTTGTGTGCAAAGACAGTCTCCCTGAAAAGTGAATCCGCTGGGAAACCCTTGAAACAGAAGTCAGGCTTTGAAAATAACTTACAAAATTTTTGTCATTCATTGTAATGCGCTTACCCTCCTCTCCTCTTTTTCTCTCCTTAGAAATTTCTAAATTAAAAATTGCTCTGACTTTGCAGTCGCCTTTTGCCATGCCTCATTCCTTGCAGTTGACCCCAGCCATGCTTATGCAGTGGCTGTGGCTCGGAGACGTGCTCTGAAGTCACCGTGTGGAAGGGTTGGGAAGCGCAGAAGGAGGTAGGCTGTAAAGAAGATGAAACAGAGTGTTTCTTGAACCTATTTCTGAGTGACCCACTTTGACCATTTTTAAGCCATGCTTCTCTGTCGCTGGTGTCTGCCATATCCCTGGCCCAATTCTGAGCCTCCTTCATTTCTTCCTTCAGCATTTATCAAGCATCTGGTGAAGCTGGCATTATGTAAGTATCTAAAGATATGAAAAGGGCTAAGACCATCTCTGATCTGAAGTGGCTCCTTGTCTAACGGGGGAGACAGATACGGATTTCAGAAGATGCTAACACTTGAGTAGGTGCCAGCGTTCTGGTAGAGACGTCAGGTGTGCTCCTGGGGAGGCACCTGGTGGACAGGACGCCTAACCCGCTGGCCAGTGAGGGCTGCTGCTTCCAGAGATGCTACTCGGGCGGAGGTCTGAAGGGTCCACAGGTGTGTGGATGTGTGTGTTGGGGGAGGGAGGTCGGGGCCCGCACAGGGCACACAGATGCGCAGAGATGAGGAGGCCGTGAGGCATCTCATATAACGGCAGCTAGGTGTGCCGTGTTTTCCTGCGCAGGCATTTTGGGCATCCTTGGAATGCTAGAAATTCTCCTTTGAAAATAAATCAACCTCTCAGGCATATTCTTAGGGTTCTATTGACAAGGCATGGCAACTGAAGGACATGTTCCTGGGGCAGCTCCACTGGTTGTGCTGTACAGTGTTGCTAGCAGTCTGGCCCTGGGTCTGAGTTGCTTCTGACGGATCATTATTGCAGAATCAGCCCCGGGCCCCACAGCCTGGGCCAGGTTCTCATTCCTGCGTGAATGTGGCAAGGCCAGGGAGCATTTTCTCTGCCTGCATCTGATTGGAATTGTCAGTTTATGTTTATTACTGGGTTCTCTTCTAAGTGGCTGCCAGTGGAGCCACCAGTGGGCTGACTATGGCAGTTGTGTGAGGAGCTGGAAACCCTGCCAGTGAACGCCATGCCCGCCTGGTTTTATGTGGCTGCAGCTGTGACTATTACATGCATGGCTCTTTTAAAACAAGAGGATAAAACACATGAAAAAGGTACTTCTTTTCCAAAAAATGTAAATATTGGACTCTTTACTGCTCCCTTCCACTTTTAAAATCAGTTATGTAGCTTGTTTATTGAAATAACAGACTCTAGACATTTTGAGGCTGTTTCTAATTTTTAAGATTTTCAGGTCACTTGGGTCCAGGTCTTAATTTTGACCTGCCCTCAACTAATTTTAGGTCATTCTATATCTATCTTTTTGTTACTGTAGAATAAAAGGTGACCATACTTCATGGCAATTTACTGTTTGCAAATCTGTTATAGAAGTTTAAAATCGAGATATTCTAGCTGATACTTTCCGATGTCTAGGTGTCTTTATTCATGGTGATCATAATATTCATAATAATTTTACTGAGCATCCGCTTGGCAGACTATCATAGTTTTGTTCAAATGGACATGTTCAGGGTTTCCGTCAAGCATTTGTGGTGTGTTGCGTTACCACGTGCAGATTGGACGATATATTGCCTCCATTTCTTCCTCTGTAAGTGAGCATAGTAATGGTTCTCTCAGGGTTGTGTGAAGATTTCAGTGCATAGATATGATTATATGTAGTAGTATATTAATTCATTAAGCACTTACTGTATTCTAGCCTCGTGCTAAGTGCTTTACATGTGGCCCCTCATTTAACCCTCCCCACGTCCTGTGAAGTCAGAGCCGCTGTCCCCGTCTCAGAGTCGTGGAAACTTAGATGCTGAAGAGGTTAAGTTACTTGCTGAGGGCTGGAGTGCTAACACGTGGCAGTAAGGATTTGATTCTAGACCAGAGTCTGAGTTTGGGCCTCTGCTCATTGCATATGTCAAACCTGCGTTATTTATAGCACAGAATCCCCCTTTACACCTGCTGGCTGGACTGATCGCTCAGCCCACCAGGCTGTAGGACCAGCGAGTTAAGCACACTAAATGGCAACTTTAAGACCCTGGTGGCATCTCGGATGGGAAAGGCATCTGTTTCAGAATTCAGGTGAATCTGGCACTCCTCCCCACCCCCATCCCCGCCCTCACCCACCACTGTGCCCCCTCGTACTTCTTGTCGACCAGCACTTGGTGCTGCCTGCTTCAGTGGGTGCCGGTTTGATGGTGGGGTCTCTTGGCTATAAGCCACGTGAGGAGTTACTGCTTTATATAACAGGAGAATCTCTTAGCCTGAGCCACATGCGCATGTGGTTTTATAGCTCTGATAGTCTCTGTCTTTAATATGTGTATATGATTCTACTGGGGCGATTTGTCTTTACAATGATACCAATACTTGTAGGCAATAATGATTTTTCCCCACCACCTTTAGTCATCCGTTAGCCAGACAGAATAAACGTTGTCTCTTTTCATCTTTCTTTACGAAGCGGAAGGCACTGGGATGCAATCATCTCTGTAGTGGCTTATGTGGTTTCCTAGGTGCTGTGTGTTCTGTGGTGACATGATGCCTGTATATTTTAGGAGAGAGGGAGGGGAAAAGAGGAAGCCGAAACCCTGGTGAAGCAGAGTGATGCATGGGAAATTTAACAGCCACAAAGACTAACTGGCTAAGTCTAAGGAAATAGCCATCATTTATCAATGAAGTTTAATGTGTGATAGATACTCTTTTATGTACAATATTTAATGATCTTGTTGTGCCAAACTTCTAAAGCCAGCATCTTCTGGTGTTTTTCTTTTTCTTCCTGTAATACTATTTTTGAGTAGTTGAAAAATGAAGTATTTTCAAGTGGCTGGGTTTTTTGTGTGATTTTTGTGATTTTTCCACAAACTTTGTGTTATCCACAAATTTACTAAAAACGAATATCCTTTATTATGAAGATATTTGGTTCCGAGCTCTGGTAAGAATTTGATTACTGAGGACTATCTCCTTATCTGAAATTGCTTGCTTGCTAAATTTCAGATAGTGAGCAGCAGAATTCAGATATAGACATCATTTTGGCTTCTAAGTTCCGATGTTAAGGGATACCTGTGTACCAGGGTTTCTCAGCCTTGGCACTGTTGACATTTGAGACCAGGCAACATTTTGTTGTAGAGGACTGCCTTGTACTTCGTAGAATGTTTAGCAGCATCCCGGCCTTCACCTGCTAGATGCTAGGAGTTCTCTTCTCTCCCCGCAGCAGTTGTAACACCCAGATGTATCTCCAGACATTGTCAAATTACCCTGGGTGGACATCGCCTGTGGAGGATGGCCAGATTGCCCCTAGTTGAGAACAGTTACGGTACACCATTGCATTTACCTAAATTTGTAGATAATGTGAAACCCAGAAGAGTGGCATACATTGTTACAGCCACTTAAAGGTACTTCATTTCATCAATTGCATGGAGATGATTTTTAAAGAAGAAAAATACAAATAAAAGAGAGGAAGAGATTGCCTTTAGAAGTTAAGAAAAAAAGGCTGTTAAATTTTTTTACATAAAAAGACTGTCACATATTAAAACTTACAGTTCTATGATAGCTGTTTCCTCAGATTTGGTCATATACTGCCTTTTCCATCAGCTGTTCTCTGCAGATCACCAACAGTGCTTGTCTGTAGGTTCTCTTAGTACCCTGCGAAGCAATTCCAGATCACCAGCTAGTTCTTCTCTATTGATCACCATTAAACCTCAGTTCGCCCTTCCTTTTGTTACTTTGATGAGTTGAAATTTTCAACAAGGCAACAGTTCCTCAGAGGACATGCTTTAAGGTCCTCCAGCAGCTCCCTGCATGGGGTTGCCTGTTGCTCTTGTGTTTGGCGTCTGTGCTGGTTTGGTAACTGGTACTGGAAAACATGCCGTTCCTCCAGCCGGGTGGTGTGTGTGGTCTTACTGTTCCATTGTCTCCTTTACCTTCCCTTACCCCCCTCTCTAATTCGGGCAGTCAGTGGCAGATGAATGCCTTCTTATATATGTTTCTGTTCTCACTCCATTCCTATGAGCTTTTTACTTTGAAGGCATTTTTCTGTGTTACTGGTTTATTTCATTTCCACCATTCTGTGAAATTCACAGTGTCAGTTGCATGCATACTGGAAAAAGCCATCCTTCTAGTTTGGAAATGACTAGAATGTGAGGCTGTTGGCTTTTTTTTTTTTTCACTCGTGACACCAGTGTCCATTATAGGTATATGGGTGCAAAATTAGTCTGGCTGAATGGCTGCACCTGCCCAGCAGCCTTGGTGTATCGCCAAGACTTTCAGATCTTTAGACATTTTTTCTGTTACACATAAATCGTGTCTTCTGAAATACAAATATTCAGCTTACTTGGTATCTGAAAAGCATCGTATTACTAAATTTACAACTTAGATTTTTAGTGTACACATTTTCTTCTCAGTGGTGTAATTATCAGTTCTTTTATGTTACTGATGCCTCCCCCAATTAAGTAATCAATATGTGAGCCTGATATATAGTAATTTGGGGCCAAAATTTGCTTTTTGTTCAAGATCCTGTGCTGTTTTATGCTATGACTGTCACATCGTTAGCACAGAAATAATAATTATAAATAAAATCTATTTTTTCTTACATTGTCATTTTGGAGATGCAACATTTAGCATCTATAAATTTAGTTATATCGAAATTTTCACTGAATCTTTTCTGGAATTAAGTTCATATATCTTAGGAACTAGCAGGGAGATTTTCCCTTAGGGTATGCCAGGAGAGGAGCAAGTAGTTTTGATAATGAAATGAGACCTTATAGAAATATTTCTAGAGCAGCTATAATCATTCAAATGAGAATTGAATTGAAAAGGAAGGAAAAGAGAATCAGTTGGGTTTTGTTTTTTTTTTTCCTCTTTGAATATCAGTGTTTTAGGTAATCTGATGGCAGCAGAAGGCTAAAAGACCATGCTAATTTGTCTGTTTTTTCCTGAGCATTACTGAGAACTCTCTATTTTAATCTGGTTTGGAAACAAAGTAACGGAAATGTGATTTTTGTTTCTGTGGCAGGAGATGGAATAAACTGAGGCTGCAAGACAAAGAGAAGCGTCTGACGCTCGAAGAGGATTCTGAGGAGAGCGAGGCCGAATTTGACGAAGGTTTTAAAATGCCGGGTTTTCTGTTCAAAAAGCTTTTTAAGTACGTGCCATGTGTTCTTTCCTTTACATCCGTCATCAAGCCATTGTGTACAAATTAGTATTTTAGGAATTACATAGTCATTACCTGTGGGCCTTTACGGTACTTGCAGCAATTTATTGCTAATATAGATACTGTCAGATGAAATTTTAGCCACATGCTGTTCATTAAAACGAGATGATAATAAATTGGCCAGAGTGCACATTGGGTATGTTTGTAAACTGATGAATCTGTGTGGACCTGTCTCAGCAGACTAAAAGCAACACATTTAAAAGCCATCTACATTGAGTTATTTTTTATTCTTAGCAATTTTAAGGGGCCAGACCTCTAATTTCTTAAATCAGATTAATTAAGAAGAGTTGCCTGTTAAAATCAATATCGGTGAGGGTTTTTACTTCTAGGTTGAAAGAAGAAACTGTGTAGAGATTGTTTTCTGAGCATCTTCTATTGTGCTTCAGGGTATAATACTTTTGAGCCAACCATACGTGCTTCTAAATACTTCGTGTAGATGCTATTCTGGTATCAAAAGAGAAGATATAGGCAAACACCTATAGGATTAAGTTGCTATTTGAAAGTGACCGTGTTTCTCATGTGAAGTGGCCCAGGGTTGCAGATAACTGGATGCTGCGTGGTACATGCATGCCTCTAGCCTGCAAGGCCCGGGAGAGTCTCCCTTGATGAATGTAAATACTGAGCCCTGTATTCAGCCTCATCACTCCTGGGGTTTACTTAACAAGGTACTTTAGGAAGGTTTCTTCGATGCATATAGGAAGTCAAACCATTAACTAGCTTCTTTCTGTCTCTTGTGTCATCACTTGGTAGTTGGGTGCAGGATGCAAACTTCTTTCTTCAAGACCGTTATGTTTGCTCTCCTTCATAGATTCAGCTGTCAGCCCTGCCCTGAACTTGTGCAGGCATGCTTTTATTATCATTTTAATTTTTCTCTTGGGGGTGGAGGGGACAAAGGGAGTACTTATTTTATCTCACTAAACATATAGGAAAGCTGAATCCTAAAGATGTAAAGTGTCTCAGCTGGGGTGCCACAACTAGACAGAAAAACTATAGAGAAATTCGAATCTGAATCTTTCTAGGAATTTTTGTAGATATTTTAGAGCCAGAGAGGTGGCCGCTCTGTTGATTGCTTCTCCCAAATGAAAATGAACTATGGAAAGGTGAATAAAGATAATATGTATTGGCAACTGTTTTCATCTTCTCTAAAGTGATTGCTTATTAAGGAACAGGACACATGGCATTAGTGTTGTAATAGCAAAAGGAATGCCCAATTATAGAGTAAATTGATTTAATAAGGACAGGATACTTCTGCATGTGTATTAAGTGATTTGACAAATATCCTCAGGAATCAAGTTGAATGTTCATTTTTGTATAAATGTGAGATTTTTCTAGCAAGGAAATTTCAGTTACTAGAACCAAACTTTGCTTTACTAAGAGTATATAGGATTCAGTGTGTGGACTATTAACCCTTTTGTAGTTAATGTAAATACATGAGGGTTTTTTTGTAAATTTGTCTTAATTGCGTATTCCTGGAAAGTATTTTGTTTTATCTCTCAAAATCAGGACTTTAAATATTTCATAAATGTTATGAAACTTCTATTTATTCTGCTATATGAAAAAAAAGTAATGGGATTGATAGAGTCTCCATTTTTCTTTCATGATTAAGTTTTAGCCAGGCCAATTTAATTTTAAGCTGTAGATATATTTTTACTGTATTTACCGCACTCTGTGGAATTAAATTAACAAGGTATATCTGTACACAAGGGAGTCAGCAGGCATAGTTATCTATTTAAGTGCTATGTTCTGTAAGATCATGGTTAACTTTTAAAATTCTGTTTTGAACGTCTGCCCAGCAAATGTATTTGATGGTGTGATTTGGCAGTCAGATGACAAAATTCAGTCTTTTGACTTTGCTTTTAGCCACTCTAGTAAATGCAATCTTGGGTTAATGTGACAATGCTGAAATATACCAATTTTCTGTGGCTATTTTGTGATGCTTCAGTCTTGTGAGGGAAGCAGTTTCTTTACTGTTGTTTTACAATAGTTTGTAAAAATCTTTAACATTCCCTAAAGAGTAATTTTTATATGTTTTCAAAGGTTCTGAAAACTGAATTCTGTAGCCTGCTTTCGTTTAAAGTATGTAGTGTTTTAGAATGTCTCTTATTAGGAAATTAAAGCAACAAAACCTGAGTCAGTTACTGCCCCTGCTGGAACCAGAACCCAGGCTCACTCCCTAACTCCTCCAACAGCAACTGTGCCTGCCAGCCGGTGTGCTGGAGAAGCCCGAGGGCCTTTATGGAAAGAGCCACTCTTTGCATCTTTGTACCACGTCCCCAGTCATGGTTGGGGATTTCCATGTAGTGATGTGACTTACAGGGCTGCCCAGGAGCTAAGTCATTTCTTTAGTGCTAATCATCTTCTTGCAACACACAATCATACACTGTTTGAACACCCTTGGAATTAACATTTGTCAGTGAGGAAACACCTGGCACACTGTCTCTGCCTCTCATTCCTGACTCCCTCTGGGATACCATGTGGGTCACCGTTTTTTATTCCTTTTCTGGTTTCTCGATTGCTCCTCTCTAGATTCTTCCCACTTCAAGTTGGCTGGCCCCAGACAGAAAGAGGTCTTGGTCTGTGTTGGGTGGAGGCAGTGTGGTGTAGCGGTAAAACACTGGAATGATCACCAGGAGATTTTGGCGCCTACTCTGCCCAGAGGAGCTGGTCCCAAAGTTGTTCTGCACCTCAATGAAAGGAGATTGATTGATTAGAATTCAGTGATCCTGAACGTACATCAGTTTTTTGGAGAGCTTTTTGGACTACATCTTTTTCCATGGCTGAGATCAGTCCAGTGTAACTAGTTCACAGCCAGCTTTTATTCTTAGATCAGAATTTTTCGTCCTCAACACAACTGACATTTAGGGCTGAATAATTCTTTGTTGTAGGGACCATTATGTGCATTGTAGGATGTTGAATAGCATCTCTGGCCTCTACCCACTAGAAAACATTTGTACTTTCCTAGGTGTAACAACCAAAAATGTCTTTAGGTTGTGCCAAATGTCCCCTTGGAGAGCAGTGTACCCTCCCCCCAACTCCCCAATTCCTGGTTGAGAACTGCTGGTCAAGATTATCTCCTAAGTGAAAGCACTTTGGAATCAGAGGTTCTGGATTTCAGTTCTGGCTTGCTCATATTTTGTGCTAGCAGTGTGACCTTTTACACATACCTTAACCTCTCTGTGCCTTCATTTCCTAACTATGAAATGGGCTGATCCTCATTGTGTGGGCAGGTTGTATCCAAACCACCTGGTGCCTCCCCGATTGGAGGCCCCTGAAGTGATCGGTAGCCTTTATTCTCTTTATTCTAATTTATATAGTGTGTGTTCATAGAACTTGTCCTTCATCCCAAATTAAGTGATGTTTTATCCATACTAGACTTCACTGTTTTGATTTTACATCTTCTTCTCCAGGATGCATAGTCAATGTGTCTATTATAATTAGCAAACTTAAGCAGCAGAATTCTCATTCGGAGCTTTCCTTATGTGATAGGTAATGGCAGCAGCTAGAGTCATACTTTTGGAATTGATTTGCAAAATACTGAGGGAAAGTTAATTATGACGTATTTACTAAGAGGAGTGTGAATAGAACTGATTTAACAAGGACTGAAATCCACAAGGAGATTTTAGTTACACCAGGGTCCAGAGAGTAAACATCTGGGCAGTAAAACAGCAAAACCACCACCCCTGTCTTTTAAGGTGGGCAGCTCATTAGCCTTGGTGTTTTGTTTGGAGGAGGGGGTAGAACCCTTCAGCTTTCTTTCACTGTCTTTTAAGCATTTTTTTGCTTTAGTTTTTTTTTTTTTATATAACTTGGTATATATCTTCATATCATTCCATGATGTTAAATCTTTCTTCCACTCTCAATAATACATTTTGCTTTATTCCTTTTTAACTTCATTTTTAGATTATTGAATTAAATATACCATTGATGGAGAAAGGCAACTGCCAACTCTTTCTTTTTAAGAGGGGAATGTATTATTTCTCTTTGACCTGTACTCCCTATTTAAAATTTTAATAGCTCTGACCTTTTTGTTTCTATGATAAAGTCCTTGAATCAAGTTCTGCTTTAAAATTTTAAAAGACCTTTTGTATTGAGTCTTTAAACTGTTTGGTTCTTTTTTCTTGCATCTGCTAGTAATATGACAGAATCGTCTGTTATGTACTAATTTTGTGAGCAGCCCTATTATTCAGACTTGTTTATGGTCTTAAAATTTAATTTAATTTTTCCCATAAAAAGATAATACGATTACCAAGTGACTTCTCAACAGTATATGCTGTAAATTGGTGTTCTCTGTCCTGCCTTTTGATGCTGTTCACATTGCAAAAGCAAATGTTAATGCCTCTTTTCATAAAAAAATTATTGAAACTTTACATAACTGAAAGTATTTTGAGTTTTTTTTCCATAGAAGTATTGAATAAAAGATAATAAGTTTATGCTTGTTTACCAGGCTATTTCTAATGTTGGAAAAGAAATGAAATAGTCCCTAATTACCCCATCTATCAGTTTAATTAGAAATGTGTTAACGTTTCTGTAAAGAAAAATTTGTGATTTTATGCCTAGGTAATCAAAAATGTATGACCTTATAAATATAATACTCATGTAAAACACACATCCGGCATGCTTCTCTGACTGGTGCTAGAACCTCGCCAAATGATTAATTCATGAGTACTTGCTGTTACGATCTGTATTATCCACCATTTGCCATTTTCTTTTTCTTGTTGGTGTTTGTTGTTGTAGGTACCAGCAGACAGGTGTTAGGTGGCTGTGGGAATTGCACTGCCAGCAGGCAGGAGGAATTCTGGGAGACGAAATGGGATTGGGCAAGACCATCCAGATAATTGCCTTCTTGGCAGGTCTGAGCTACAGCAAGATCAGGACTCGTGGTTCAAATTACAGGCAAGTGCTCCTCTGCAGACTGTCAGTCTGTGGAGCTCAATTAATATTTCATCAGATGTATTGCTGTGGAGGAGGGTCTTGTGAATTATTGATGACATTTCAATTACAATATTCCTTTAATTCTTTTAGTGGGGGACATCAAAGGAAAATTTTTACGAGACAATGGAGCTGTAGGGCAGGAGAAATTAAACATGTAACACTTTTAATGAATTCCAGGCATTGATGCTTCATTTTGCAGATGAGCCCCACTAGATATTTTGGGTCAATACAGTGTCTAAGGTTAGTGTCTGCAAATGGATTGTTTACAAACTCAATTATGTTAATATCAATAGTTTACACAATATGGAATTTTAAATTAGACATAATACCTTTAGTTCCATTTATTAAATTTTACATTAAAATATTTGTTCTGGCAGGGGACCAGGTGAGCATTACAGTAAGTACAAAGTCTCTTCATGGGGAAAGTTGAAGCTTTGGAGAAGCCATTCTCCCGAATTTCTTTTGTAATCATTTTGCATGTTAGCATTTGCAGATAGGGCTTTCTTTTTTAAATGAAGTTATGTACTTGTGTGCTCACTATGTTGTCTACTTCCTCTCCCAGTCCTTAAGAATTTTATGTAAATTCTAAAGCCAGCATCTAAGCAACCGGCTAAAATGATAGAAAATGAATTTTAGGTTGTAATCTTTATTCTCTTTAGGAATTTAAATAAACTGTGAAAGCTTTACTATTCTGAAAGAATAAGCATTTAAAACTGTGTTAGTTCTGAATGATAGGACTGAAATACTTTATCTTGAAATATAGTGGGCATTTCCATCTTTAAGCTGTAAATTGGCTTTATGGAAATCAGTGTTGGTAAAAAATAATGCTAGATTAAGTTATGTAGGATATTTAATCTTGAACGTAGATAATCAAGGACTCTTTGGATTCCAGTAGGCTTATCTAATGAGTAACAGCAAGATATTTACGAGATGGGTACGTCACAGAAACCTCAGGCACTCGCTAGATATGACTGGGTGACCCTTTGACAGGGCACAAAGTTACTGTCCTGCACGCTGGTTCATCAGCAGAGAGATACTTAGTCAAGAGCCAAATACAAACTGTAAACCACTGAGTAAAGAATTTTTTTCTTTGAATCTTCCGAGTTTTGTTTTTGTTAATTTTGTGTGAAAATATCCCATCCCAATGGAAAAATCAAAGATGAAAATGGGCATTAGTGTTTTCTTAACTATAAATGTCATTAGTTTACTGTTTTAAAAAATGCTTTTTTCTGTTCCTAATAAGCTCTTTGGTTGGCTTGGCTCTCCACCTCTACTTTTTTTTTGTTGTTTGTGTTTTGATAACTAGAATTAGCCCCAAGCTGCCCCAAATAGTTTCTAGCACTGTCTTTCTCTACTTAAATGGTTTCTGGGATTTTCTTATTTCCCATCTCTTTTCTTCCCCTCCCTTCCTATCACCATGAAACTTGTGTGGCGTCTAATACGCTGGGCCTAGGAAACCTAAAGTCATCCCTGCAGTCTAGTTTTGATCGAAAAATTAAAACATGCTCTCTCGAGTGGTGACAGTCCTACCAGGAGTGAAGTCAGGGCTAATAATGAGCAGCAGCTGTAATCAATTAACTATCAATGCAGCGCTCCTCTTTCCCATAATGAAGTAGTGTGGCACGTTGGACTATAGCCCAGATCTCTTTATTAAAATGGCGTTGGTGGAAGTGGCTTCCCAGAATGCAGTTATACATCAACCAAACAACCGGGCTCTTCAGGAATAGAGGTGCACGGAGGAGCGTGGTCCCCTCCGTGTCCATGTGCCGAAGCGAATTGTGTGACATTTTCTCACAATTTTATAATACGTCCTCCTCTGAAGCTAGATGAACTTGGAGTTCTCCTCTATGTTTGTGTGCTCAAGAAAAACATTCAGATGAATAGTCAAACAAAGTTCTGTGTGAGCCAGCCTTGCATCGTTGGCTTCATTGTACATTTCCTCTGAACTCTCATGAGCTGTGAATTTGGGGGCCCTAATTTGAGATGGTCTTAGTGTTGTAATTTTAAGGTCAACAATCACTGAAACCATGTAAGTTTCTCAGGCACCATGAAGGAACTTCATGGTAAAGGAAGTTTTAATTTTTGTTTATTTAACGTGTCTTATATGTGCGTTTTTTTTTTTTTTTTAAAGAGGGGAAAGCATATTTACACGTGGTTAGCAAAAATCTAAACTGGTTGTTTTCTCAATTCATAATGTGTACACTAGCTTCTTTTCACTTTTCACTTTCATACAATAGTGCTAGGCTCTCAGAATTTTATGATGGAGAGGAAATATATTAGTCACCTTTCCAACTTCAGTTAATACTTTGAAATCTTGGATATCATTTAGTAAATTCCTAATTACACATAACTAGCCTGAAAAAGTTAATAAACTTTCAAAGGTAAATATTTTTACTTTGTAAGTCCTGGTAAGGGCTTACAGGTTTCCATCCTGCAAGTTGAAATCGGAGCTATCGGCGTGGCGTAAACTCATTAGGTAATCAGTGATAATCGAAGATGAAAGGAATTGCAGCCAGTTTGGTAATTGATGCTAATCACTGCAGTGCATTTAGCCGTTTCTCCCGCACATCTCACCGGTACTGAGGGCTGCAGAAGGGTGGTGCAGCTGATGTGAACGTTAATGGGTCTGATAGCCCCTTCTGTGGTTCAGGAACGATCTAGGTCCACTCCCAGATTTCCACTCAGTGGGAAAATCTCCTTAGTCTTCTAATAGACAGAATGGCAGAAATTAAAGGGCATCATAATGCCAGATAGATGTTCAGCTAGAATAAAATACTGGCCTTAAATGACAAAGTGTGAGGCATCAATGTAGCAGTTTATGGAGAGCGTGTTATAAAAAGAACAGAAATGATCTATGACCTACGAAAGCATACGTATGTATTTGTGTTTGTTGGAAAGCGAGTTTGTTTTTAAATATTTTAGATGGGCTTTGATTGGTTGTTTCTTAATCCTTGCTAAGTGAGTATTGATGATAACTCTCTTTGATTCCCCTCAGAGGATATAAAGAAGCTGGTGCATTTAATCCTTTTAGAAAGGAATATTGTCACGGAGGGGGCCAGGGTGGAGTCATGCTCTCCCCCGGGAGTTGAGGGGGCGCCTGCCTGGGACCTGCCCTTGGGGAGGAGCAGAGCAGGGCTTGGGAATTCTGCAGGAAGTGTCAGCAATCTGAGGGGCAGGGGCAGTGACTTGTCACTGGAGGTTGAGTGGCTTGAGAAATGGGTGGAGGCACGTTGTTACACTGGGGTCTAAGGGTAAGCCTCCTTTAAGTTATGTCTTGTTTTTCTTCTAGAACTGCAAGGTATTTTTCAGTTGTGCAGAAGAAGATTATTTTTAATTTTTCAAGCACTATGTGATTTACTCTAATTTACAAAAAATTTTTTTTTAAGTTCAGGGATCATTTATTGAACAGTAGCAAGAAAATGTAAGTCACCCATGATCCCCCCAAGTCAGAAATAATCTCTTTTTAATGTTTCAATATAATTTCTTCCAACCTTTAAAAAAAAATTCCATTTAATAAAGACACTGTCCTTTAGTTATTGCCTGTGGTCTCCTGTGCAGGGAGATGGTTTGAGGGAGAGGCTGCCTCTGTACTCTCAAGGAGCCCGGTGAGGGCGATGCTTGTTATGACGGGGTTCATATGGGGTCCTAACTAGTGTGCACGCACCGAGGAAGGGTCCTTAACCTATGAGGAGAGACAGGGACAGGGAGCGCGCTGTAGAAGAATCCGAGGGCTGAAGGGCAGGTACAGGGTGGCTGGGAGGAGAGGCTATGAAGGGAAAAGGCGAAGGTTGAGAGGTCGGAGGAGTATGCACTTTGTAGTAACTGAAGACGTGCTTGCAGGGGCATGCTGGACCACAGGAACCCTGAGAGGTGAGGCTGAGGAGGTGGGCCGCCATCAGGTCCTTGTGGCCTTATGTGCCAGGTTAAGGTACCTGGACTGTTCTGAGGGTAGGGGGCAAAGGGATGAGTCATTCAGATTTTGCTTTCTTGAATGATTGTGCTAGAAAGTATAGTAACCCAGTAAGAGATGAGAGTGGCCAGAAGTGGAGTTATCAACAGTGTATTTGCAGAGACACGGTGACTCTGGGAGGCGTTTAGGAGGTGGACGTGTGACACGAACCCAGTCCAGGTTGGGAAGTGCAGTGGAGAACAAGAAGGGCAGAGCAGGGATGAGGCCTGGATTTCCAATTTGGGTGCCTGGAGAATGGGTGACAGTTCTTCCCACTGAATTAGGAGACATGGGAGGAAGGCGAAGTAGGGGAGGTTGCAGTGTGGTGCCATGGGGACAGCTAAGTGGAGAGATCAGCCAGCAGTTGGACCTTCAGGCCTCTGGTACTTTGGAGTTTGGGACAGGGATTGGGCTGGAGACCTAGACTGGCATCGTCAGTGTCTAGGGAGTAACTTACACTTGAGAGTTACGAGAGGGCGTGGGGAGGGTGTGTGCAGTGGGTTGGTGCATCTAGCTTCAGATGTTCAGCAGCCTTGTTGGGCGGAAAAAGGTAGGGAGCAGAGAGTGACAGTTTAAAAAGTGCCGGTGACTCTGCTCCAGAATGAGTGAGAGGTGGACCATGTGGGTTTCCAGGGTCCTTTGTCAAATCTTGGCTCCCAGTTGTCTCTGGTAGCGTAAGCTGGGTGTGAGTCTCATGCTGAAGAGAGCCACATAGTTAGACTTTTGCTTAATGTTCATTTTATGCACCAGCTAGCACCCATCTCCCAGCAAGACTGAAGTTGAAGCAACTCCAGTAATGGGAGCATCGATGTCGGGAGGGTGTGGGTTCAGACAGGAAAAGGGACGCCTGTTCCATGTAATAGCAGGGAAGGGGGGCAGGATGGTACAGATTCAGTCAGGTGCCCGTGGTACGTAATTGATCAGGGTATTTTGATTGCAGGTAAAAAAAAAAAAATCCTGGCCCTACATTGGGTTAAATGTTCACAAAATGTGTGATATACCTAGAAACCTACAAAGAGGGTAGGCTGTAGACACAGCATGATCAACATCCCAGTGATGTCATCAGGGGCCCAGACACTTTAATTTTCTCCTGAGGGCAGTTCTTCTTGTGGCCATGAGATCTCTTTGCACTGGAGCCCAGCTGCCAGTGGCCACTGGGCTCAGTTTCCTTGTCCACATGCAGCAGGGGAGACCAAGAGAGGCGATTCCACAGCCTAGAGTGTTAAGTCCTTCCTTACCCTGTGCGAGGCATCTTCCCAGCCCCTCAGTGGACTGGCGAGTGTCACCGGGGGAGTACTGTGTGCTGAAGGGCCGCAGGCGTGGCTTCACTCCTCTTCGCCATAGCCAGACAGTGGCCAGAGTCCCACCAAGGACATGTCTGGGAAGGAGGAGGGGGTGCCTGCACAAAACTGTGATTCTGTTCGGAAGCAGAGAGAGGAGAGATGGATGTTGAGATAGTGGCCGTAATCAGTTTACTGGCTCCCTGTGTGTAAGTAAATTGGGGTGATTCCATAAAAAAGGTCATTTTTTAAAAGACTTATGAGCATTTTTCAGGTTTTAAGTATTCTTCATTTTCATGGTTATATGGTGTTCCATCTTATTTAACAAACTCTAGTATAGTATCTACTATATACTGTTCCAAGTACGTTATAGATATTGATTTAATCTTCGTGTAACCCTGTATGATCAATATTATTATTACTCCTATTTTAAGATGAGACACCGAGGTTCAGTTAGTGTATGCAGAGCTGGGATTCAGACCCAGACAGTGCTCCTAACCACCAGCCTGTGCTGTAGTCAGATCAGATGGTTTCTGTAACCCTTCTCTTATTTACAGATGTTCAGGTGGCACCCACTTTCCCCGCAGCACAAATAATGCTACCACGTGTATCCTGACCCATCAGTGTTTGTCTGGTCAACACGCCCCTTGTTAAGGCTCTGGCCATGTAATGCTCAGCTGCTTCCCCTGAAAACCGCGCAACTTGCTGTCTGTTGGCGTGGGCTTTCTAGAAGTGGTCACTGTGATGCTCTCCCACTGGTATTTTTTATCACATGGAGGAGCCAGCAGCATGATGTAGTGAAAGAACAGGCTGCAGCAATCAGACGACCGACTCGAGGCGTTGCTCCGTCTCCTGGGACCCATGTCGCCTTTGGCCCGCCAGTCTTCAGCATCCCCTAACAGTGCAGGATTTTGGTTCTGCTCACTTCCCAGGGCTGTGAGATTGATTGACAGCCTCTGGGTGGAAACTCTGGGTAGACTATAAAGCTTCCAACCAATCGAAGCTACTCTTATGTTCACGTAGTGTAAGATATATCGTCTAGTACCTTCACTGGTCTGGAATAGAAAGGAGAGAAAAGTATTTTTGTCACGTGATTTTTGTTTGATTTTCTTTTACTTTGCAATAGACATTACCTTTTAACGTGTTGGCAGGCCGGCATTTCCCCTTAACATCTGCACCCACTAATTGATGAATAGGGTTGTAGGGATTTCACTTAGTGGGTTTTATCCTTAAGACCTTGTTCTTTAAAGAAAATATCAGTAAATTTCCATAACTAGGATTTTCTTATTTGAACTGCTAAGTTTTTGTTTGTTTCTTTTTTTTTCTTTGTTTTTTTGGCAGTTGATGACCCATGTGCTGTCATTCATGGTTGTCTTTTCTTCTTGGACACTGCATGCAGGTTCGAGGGGTTGGGTCCCACTATAATTGTCTGTCCAACGACAGTGATGCATCAGTGGGTGAAGGAATTTCACACGTGGTGGCCTCCGTTCAGAGTGGCAATTCTGCACGAAACCGGGTCCTTTACCCACAAAAAGGTAACGTTACGATACTTGAGTACCTCTTCTGCTTGTTTTATTTTAAAGCCTTGCATTTTACTTAATTTCTTTTGCTTTGATCCATGTATTACTCAAATGTATGTTTCTGTGTTTCTTTCATGCATTTAAACGTATTGTTATTGATTTAATTTGGAGCTCTGTATTTTCAAAACAATTATGAACCTAGTCTTGCTCGTGCTAACTGTCCATAGGAGGCGTTGAGACATGTTTATTGTCCCGTGAAACACAACTGGGCACACACAGGGCGCGACTGGCCTGATAGCGTGAGTGGGACTGGAAACAGGGACTTATGCAGCGGTTAACTGGCTGGATTTGGGGCATTAGTAGCTTTAGACAGTTTTAGGAAAGTGGGTACAAAAGTATAGTAACTCTTGATTGGTAAATGCATTTGTTAACGTGCTTTTAACTTGTTTTAATGAACAAAAGAACAGCCTGCCATTTTGAGAATTTCATAATTTGTATTGGTACCTTTGAGTTAAGTTGCTTTTTGTTCTCTGAATTCTTGATCGCCATGTAAGTATAATCAGTTTTTTTTGAAAGTCACATTTCCTCACTTACTCGTAGTTTTAGCCACATTATCAAAAGAGAGTCTTACCATCTCTTACCCTAGCAGAGATAGGTCGACCGTATTATGCTTTTTTTATTCTCCTCTGACTTACCAGCTAGACTGTATGCTCTGCAGAGTAGGGATGTCTTCCTCATTTTTTGTATCCCAAGTGCCCCATAGCTGAATAAATAGTAATTACACATTGTCACCGTGGGTTTGCAGGTCACTCTGTAGACAAGAAGTGGCAGCTTGTTGTGCCTTCTTTCTTTGCCGAGTCTTCGGAGCCCATGAGTGAGCTCTCGGCGCCCCCGTGAAAGGATGCCCCCTGAAAGAGCTGTTGAACGTCGGCCTCACTGGGTTAAATCCACGTGAGCCGCTAACCTCCAGTGTCTTTGCAGTTCTGCCAGTACCCCCTTTCCTCCAAATTCCCATTCTGTTCGTGATCGCAAGTAAGTGGAACTTTTGGTAGTAGTGAATCAGAGTATCTGTAATTTCGTAGCTCCAGTTTGATGCCACAGAGTCTTGCTTTACTACCTGTTATTAAAATCAGCTAACTTTGCCCTGAATTTTAAATAATAAAATGGAAAACAAGTGAGTTGAAATAATGAAGTAGGGTAAATGCCGCAGTCAAAAAAAAAAAAAGATAGTGATTTTTTTTTTTAGCAGCATGAAAATAACAGTTTTAGATTATTTTTGTAGTCCAACTAAGTTGTTGTAACTATCCTGTCATCAAATCACCCTCATAAAACATTTTTGATTCCTTTTTTCACTTCTGTTGTCTGTTGACATTTCCTAGTGTTTTGTATTGGAAAATCCTACACTTGGATTCATTCATTGATGAATGTCTTTAAAAGGCAAATTTTTCATATGTTCCTCTTTATCCTTTCATTTCTTCTGCACTGGTGGAGTGTGTATTTCACACCTTCACCGTATCATGGCTTCCCTGCGTTTCCTCTGTTACTATAACCTGAAAAAGAATCTTCATGAAATACATTGACTCATTAGTGGAGATAGAATTGACATTGGTCAGTGTCTCTGTTGGTGAGACTTGCTTCCTTAATTTGTTTGGCAGACAAAACCTTGAAGAATGTATCATTTCACTTTTGTTTACAAAGATCGCACCTTCTGAGGTGGTTTTGCCCATACAGACACATGCATACAAACGCTCGTCCATGCCTTTTTTTAGCGCTAAACAGTTTACCAAGGACTTTAACTTGCAGTTTGTCACTTGACTTTTGAGGAAAAGCAGTGGACTTGTTTATTTACTCTGACTCTTAACTCTTTTGACAGTTCCTTTTCCATCATAAAGTATCTCAGATCTCTAAAGATATGTAAACTGTTATGCAAAAGATGGAAAAGTCCTTTTGCATCTTTCAAACCATACTCTCCACTTAGAAACACAGTTTACTGTTTATTGTTAATGTTAATATCAGTTTATTATTTGTGAGGGTGACGCATTGAGAATGTATTCATTCCTTTGCACAAGGCCTGGTTAGTAACACTTACAAGATCAGAGCTCTGGCTTCTGGATTAAAACACCGAGGTGGCATTTGCTCCCTTTGCCCCTTCCTTTTATATTTGTATGTACAGGTCTTGTCACCACCCTGTACACACCTGTTGGCTTATAGGTGTGTGTTGCATTGCAATAGAGTTTACATTTCTTAATCACATTTCAGATGTTCTACCAATGCTGGTCTGTCCTCTAACCCAGCGTCTAATATCTGACTTCCTTTCCATCCTTACAGGCTGAGATTCCTCTTTCCATGGGGCAGCTTTCTGTGCCCACCAGCTGTCCTGTCTAAGTGTAATAGCGGTGTTCCAGCACAGGGGCCTTCAGCGCTGCAGAAAATAGGGAAAAGAAGAGAATTTCTCTTTTAGGGAACTTAAAGGCATCATAATGCCAGAAGTATTCTGCTTTTCGTTCAAATAGATCATTTTTATTTTTCTAATCATTCAGAATTAAAAATCATTACTTTTCTAATCAATATGATAAGAAGTAAAATTTTGTAAATTTTTCATTTAGGAAGCAGAGATCAAATGATCAGTTTGTAAATGGAATATATCTGTCATTCTTCCTCCCTGCATTGCCTTTTAGCTTCCCACCTCTCTCACCACGTGATCCTGTATCATCTTTGTTAATACTCTCTTTGGTTGACAGCATAATTTAGAATTATCAAATGCACACCCAGCAACTGTGCAAAAAATAATGTGGCTAATATTTTCAACCAAATGATCAAATCAGATAAAGACATTTTCAGGCTTCTGAATCTCCTTTAATGGTCAGTTGAAATCTCATTTAACAGGAATCAAGGATTTTCCTTTTCTCATTATGTTTTATGATCTCTTTTTTCTAACAGAGAGAAACTTGATCTGTGAGTGGATTAATATTTATTTGTTGAATAACTATAAACACAGTATTGCAGGTATTTGATGTTATTAGGGCTCCAAAAATGGATATGATGTTTTTAACTGACCTTGAAAAGCTCACCATTTTCTTGGGGAAAGAAAATAATATGAAAAGATAATAAAAGAAGGCAGTTTTGTGGTACTTACCCCATAACTCACAGTGGGTGGTGGCATCTTTAGCACTGTGTTGTAAAGTTCATTTAATTATTAAGGACCCTTTTTTCAGTTTGTTGGAAGATGTGTGTGAGAAGTTTCTTGCTTATATTCTGAGATGGTTGTCACTTTATAGCTTTCCCACCTTTCCCTGCTATGTAGGGTTTTGTAACTCTGTGGGATATTTTTGATAACTCAGAGAGATTTATCATTTTGATCAATTCATGGCATTTAGAGGCATCAGATTGAAAAATGCAACCGTGGCATAAAGGCTTAAAAGCATAGATTTTATAATTTCCAGAGCCAGGGTTTGAATCTTGGATCTGCCATTTTATAGCTTTGTGACCTGGGGCAAGTCACTTAGCTTCTCTGAGCCTAGACTGATCTCCTGAAAATGGGTAATTTTGTGAGGATTTGTTGGGTTAATATGTGTGCACAGTAAGCTTAGTGTGGTCCCCAGCACAGAACGTTTACTTGGGTAATTCCTACTATTAGAAAAAAGAATGTAGTAGTCCTTGTCATCTCAGTACCTGAGAAAAGAAAAGAGGCTCTGATGTTTCTAATGGATTCCGTATAAATACACTTGATAGAAGATTTGCACCTGCTGTATCAAAAATATTCATAGTCTTTCATGTCTAGACCTTTTCCCCTCATGTCCAGATGTGTTGGCCCCAAATGGAAACAGTGAAATAGAATGTTAAAATTTTTTGAGAAATGCAAGGGGTGATTATAGAACAGACCACATAGAAAGAACACGACCATTTGATGCACCTGTCATCACGTGTTCTTCGAAAAGGTTCATTTTCTAAAACACTAGTGTAAAAAGACTTGGCTTTTTAACAGGCTGGAAGGGAGTCAACTGAAAACATAACAAATGAAAGTAGGAGAGGGCCACACGGTTCCTCAAGCATCCTCAATATTTCAGACCCATTGCAGGTACACAAATGATAACACAAAGTGATGGAGTTCCTATTAACTTTAGCGACGGCGTATACACTGAGTACAACAAGAAATGATAGATGCTACCTACGCTCGTTCTGTGAGGGCTATTGTGAAGTTGTGTTGCCGGAGCCCTTTTTTCCTCCATTGTCAGCACAAATCCTTGTTTATTAAAGATTTAGCTTGAAGGAAATTTTAATTAATTACAGGTGCAGTAAATCCTGCCTGGGAAGCCGCCGTGCTGCTTCCCGTGAATGGCCTTCATGTGCCTGTGCTCCACGCCGCTCCCCCCGCTGCCTGACAGCGTGATTTATGGCTGTTGTTTTCCACCAGTCCACTGTTTGCCCTCTAGGAGGGACTGGTCTCCTGAGCCTCCGTAATAACGGCGGCGCTTTCACAGACATCTTTTAATGACAACAGCGCTGCATTCAGTAAGTCAGGCTAATTGCAGATGTACCCTATTAATTGCAAAAACTAGGAGAGGTTACATATTTTACAAGCTTTTAATTTGAAACCGCCCGAGATGATTTGTCTTAAGTGTTTGGATAGAGACGTCCATAATATTCAACAATTCACCATTATTGAAACTCCAGGCTAGGTGGTTATAGAATCCTGAGATGGAATCAGGTGAAAACAAATAGTCTTGGATGTGTTTTTACCCAGTGGCTGTTAAGTGGAGGTTATATTTTCAACGGGGACATTGGACGATTTTTACTTTTTTTCTATAAAAGCATCTTCTTGATTCTTCATCCTCATACATCTTTCTGAATATGGTAGAAATTCTGTATTTCTGGAGCTAACATTACAGAATTAACCTCAGTTCTTCAACATGCAACAGAAGGAAACATCGCTTCTGCGGTTGAGCCACTTGAGAGGCTCGGCATCTCGTTTGTTTACTGGTGGCAAAGGGATGTCCAGAGTCGGGCTCGGGGTGGTGTTCCTTGGAGGGTAGTGGAATGATTGTGGCGCATCTGTGCGTCCAGCAGTTAGGAGTCCCAGGGCCGTGAGCCAGTGGACCCACGTGGGCAGGATTTGGCCACGAGCCAGTGGACATTTTATGTGACTGGTAATTTCACTTCTGCTGTACTTCGGGCCCCAAACAGTTGTCATTGTTCTCCTGTCCCATTCCTCTCTGTGCACATGCGGTACCGTGCCTGGAGTAGAGCGGGCACGGAGCATTCCCCTGTCCTGGTTGGCTGTCGTCCCCCGTCCTACCTGCTTCTTGACTTCTTAGCAGCCTCTGCTCTCCTAGGAGGAGGTGGAAATGAGGATGGAATGGGGATTGCTGCCTGCCCGGAATCTCAGTGGGAGATAGACATGTGGAGGAGCTATGGAAGCTCCTGGCTTCTAAAAGGCCCAGGACCGGTGGGATGTGTTCAGGGTGGAGCAATGCGTCTTTGGACAGCCTGCTTTTCTTCACTGGACACTCGCTGCCGGGGCGGGGCTGGTGGCAATGGAGTAGCAGTGTCGCCCCAGAGAAGTGGGTGGAGGCGAGGCCTGGAAGAGCCCGTACGTGCGTTTGAAAGCCTGTGAGTCCTGAGGTGTTTACTGCTGCATTTGTCATAAGGTTAAGAAGTCAGGAAGTGGTTAAATCAGATGTGGCCTTCAAGGTAGGATTGTGCAGGCAATGAAAACTGTGAATAGGAAGATGGCAAAATAATAGTCATAATAACACAGCTCTCACCAGTCAAACCTTTAATCGTATCCGGTATTAGAGCTCTTAGCTCTGAAGTTTGAGTGTATTATGACGTGAGAAGACTTTCTCTTTTCCTCTTTCAAAATTTTCTTAGCCCTTGTTACACCCTTTCATGTTCTATTGAACTAAAAATATTCGAATCCTTGTTTATTAAGTTAATACCACTTCTAAGGATGTTGAATTTTAAATTTAATAAATTTAAAATTTGTATGATTATGATTACATGAATTGTGGTATTAGTTTTCCTAGCATTAAGCTATTCTTCTATTCCTGCGATGCCTTATTAGCTTAATATAGTGCTAGATTTTATTTATAAAGTAATGGACCTCTAGTCAGGGTGGGGCTGCGGGTACGTACACAAGTGTGTTGCGTCCGTCAGTTTTGAAAAGAGGGTTTTGCTAGCCTTAAAATAATGACTTGGAATGCATTCTGTCTTTTTCTGTGTTTCAGAACAGTTTAAATAACAGGGTTGATTCCTACTTCACTCTAAAACTCCTTGGGTCTGGCAGGCTTCTGGTGGGAAAGTATACCATCTTTTTCAAGTTCTTCAGTATTGGTCTGGTTGGTTTGTCTCATTTTTCTTGGGTCCATTTGGTAATTCATTTTTTTGAAACACCCGTCCTCTGTCAATGTTCAGGTTCTTTGGCGTTAGATTTGCACACGGCATGGGCTAAGATTTCAGTTCTCTGCATCCGCGGTCGACTCCTTTATCGTTTCTCACGCTGCCCATCCGAGTCTGTTCCTCGGGCTGACTTTTCAGAGGTTTGTCTGGTTTTTGGTCTTTTCAAAGAGTCACTTAGGTTTTTGCTTTATCAGCTCTACCAGGTTTGTTCCTTAAGCTTCACTAGTTTTTGTTTTTACCTTACCGTCTCAATGTGCTGTTTTCAGCCGACGGCATTGGCCGCGGGGTTTGATCTCAGACCCAGCGGAGAGGGAGGATTCTGTGTGGGCTAAGGCTCTGCTGAGAGCTGTTACAAGGAGCCCACTGCTGGCGACACTCAGATCTTTGGCTCCTTATTTTTAAATTTGCGATTATCCTTAGTCTGTCTTCCTGTCTTCTGACTGGCAAACTCAGAGGCCGTGGCCGCATCTGCTGCGGGTAGTGGATGAGCCGCTTTGCCAGCGCAGCTCCGAGGGCTGTGCTTCGGGCAGGCAGTGGCTCTTCTCTCTGGTGTGCTGTCTCCTTAAAATGCGAACTAGCCCTGCCTTTTCTGTTCAGTTCTTTTTGTCTGCTGTTTGTATTTCTAATCCTGCCCTGTTTTTTGTTTGCGTTTCCTTGGTACATCTTTGATAGTTCCCTTACTCTTAACATCCCGGCGCCAGTCTGGTTTGGGTCTCTTAAACACAAGGCTGGGTTTTGGCCATGCTCTCCCTGCTGACAACCCGCCGGCGTGATTGTTTCGTCTGAGACCAGCTATCTTATTTTCTGTTCATGATATTGTCTGTTTTTTATATTTCCCTAATTGTTTTTCTATTTCTTATTATTTTTTTCCCTGATAGTGGTTTGATAGCTCTATAATCTATTTCTTTTCTAGTATTTGTGCTGAAGTAGCAACTATTAATCAATAAATGGGGTTAAATTTTTTTTACAAATGTATTTCAACCTATTTTTCTCTCCTGATACGGAATTTAATAGTATTCATCACCTGTGCCCCGTTCTGCCCTTGGATAAGAGGAGAATTTTAATACACTCTTATTTTCCCCTCTTTTCACTCTAGGCTTTGTTAAATTAAACTGGAATTATAGTAATGCAAAAATATATCCCTTTTTATATTTTAGATCCTTTCTTAACAGCTTCATTAATATTTAAAACAGTGTTTTAATATTTACTTAATTACTGTTTTAACAGTCTGTTTTAAGAACTGGTCGATATGCTACATGTGATCTTCCCTTACAAGGGTTTTATTTTGTAGTAGAGTAAGAGGCAGTGTTGCCTAATAGTTAATAGTAACCAGCTCTGGAGTTGGCCTCTTTTCTGCACTCAGATCCTGGCTCCATCACCTACCAGCTGTTTGACCTGATGTTATTATTTACTGCGTCTAAGCCACGGTTTTCTCATCTGTACATCGGGGTTAATAAGGACATCTGTCCTGTCGCAGCGAGTGGGAACAAGCGCTCCATCGGGGCTGAGCACCGCGGTCGGGAGCTCTGTGTCTGCGCTTGCGCAGAGAGCAGTGGCCTGGGCACCCTCCTTCTCCCGCCCACGGAAGGGGCTGCCTTCATTTGGCGACTGCACACTTGCCCTGGCTGGACTTCGGGAGCTGCGCCTAGCCCGTCTCTTGCTGGTTTGTCTTCTGTCCTTGCCTGTCTGAAGGTGGAATTCATTTACTTCTTTCTGTCAAGCATGACTGCTAGTTTGGATCAATGCAGGATTCCAGGGTCACCGCTTTCTCCCTAGAGTTATGGGAAGGTTTTTCCCTTTGCTCTCTGACATTTTTAGTGTTGGCAGAAAAGATAATCCAACGCAGGTAGAATCCTTTTCCTCTTAAGGGAATCATTTCTCTTCCTGTTTTGTTCTGACTGGAAGCTACAGCATTTTCTCTTATTTTATTTTTGGAATTCAGACATCTAGCAGGTGTATACCCAGGTGTATGGCTTTTTCTGTATTTCTGCCTGACAGTCTAGGCTGTTTTACTTTGTAGACTCCCAGTCTCTCCTCAGAATTTTTTTCTATCATTTTTTAAAAATCACTTTTTTAATATCCTTTCTACTCTTCCCTCCTGAAATTCACATTGTATGTTGTTAAAGCTACTGGATTTGTTGCATCTCCTTTCTTGCTTTTGTTTTGAAATAATAAATCATTTTCCATCTATGTTTGAAGTTTAACAAGGATTGACACAGAGGATGTTTTGGAAAAAATAAAAATTGGGCAAGTGTTCACATGTTATGCCTTTCACTGGTCCTCTTTTGAGCCCTCCTCCCCCGCAGTAGTGGATTTGATAGTCAGTGTTCATTACTTACAGATTAATGAAACATAAAATAAACTTCCAGTGCTGATCAGGTAGAATTATGTTGTATGTGTTATGTTTGTGTACATTTATGAAAGTGCTTTCGATTGCATCACGATCGCAAGGTTGATTTTAAGAGTCATGCTCATTTAACTTCTCATTTCCAACTGGCTTTACTATTTTGTCATCGTTTTAGGAGAAACTAATTCGAGACATCGCTCACTGTCATGGAATTTTGATCACTTCTTACTCCTACATTCGACTGATGCAAGATGATATTAGCAGGCACGACTGGCACTACGTGATCTTGGATGAAGGACACAAAATTCGCAATCCAAATGCTGCCATCACCCTTGCTTGCAAACAGGTGTGACCTCTTACAACAAGCGTGGTTTCCACGCGGGTAATATTTAATTGAGAATAAACTCTCTGCTTTGAGTAACACACTTATTGAATCTTTCCTTGTGCTTTTTGCAGAAGGAGTTTGAAATACACATTTTGCCTTAATGCAGAAAACGTTTTATTCTTGCTTTAATCATTTTTTCTAAAATTCAAATTGTTCACATTACTCACTGTCTCTTTTAGGGGTCCATTGTTAGAATGTAACCAAATCCAACTCTAGTCCAGGGTCTTCATCTTGAACAATAAGAAAAATCCTTCCCTGTATATATATTTTTATCTCTATGTAATCGGAGAATTAAAGTTGCATAAAATGTCTGTGTTTGGAGGAGACCAGCAAGATATGGAGTTGTGTTCAATAATAAGATTGACTGGGAGAGCTTTGGGGTAGGGTCAGTGATCATCTGTTAAAAGGTGAATTTAACTAAGAGAAAAGTTCTTTCTTTCCCCGCACAGTTCCGCACCCCTCACCGCATCATCTTGTCGGGTTCACCGATGCAGAATAACCTCCGTGAGCTGTGGTCGCTCTTTGACTTCATCTTCCCAGGGAAGCTGGGCACATTGCCCGTATTCATGGAACAGTTCTCCGTCCCCATCACCATGGGCGGGTATTCCAACGCCTCCCCCGTGCAGGTAACGTATGCTGTAACACTTTTGGCATTTTGATATTCAAACCGTTGCTGCTAAATACTGTACTTTGTGGCCAAGTCATTCAGAATGTAAGGGAAATGGTATCTGATAAAAATCACAAAATTATTTTTGCTTGAAAGCTCATAATTTTCCATGTGGGTTTTAAAAAGATCATGTACAATATTCAAAAAGCAGTCAGGAATTACGAAACAAAAGTGGATTGGTTCTGGACAGCATGTAATAGTGCAAACTGGGGTAGTGCATCATATAAAGTAGCGTAAATGCTTTGAAAAGGGGAAGCCAGGGAAGACTTAATGAGACATGTGTCTTTAATCTGATTCTGGGAAGACAGGTCGGGAAGAGCAGAGCATTCTAGGTTAGAGCAACAGTAAGAACGCGGCCACGTTATGTGGCTGTGGGCGTTGAAGAGACACGCTTGATTGGACCAGAGATGCTTGTGGGGGAGTCGCAGGAGAGCTGTGGATGCCGGCAGTGGGGGCCTTGACAGGGAGGCTGAAGGTCTTAGGCAGGGAAGAGCCACTGAAAGTGCCTAAGCAGGAGGCTGGGAGTGGGCGGTTCTCCAAGGGCTACTCAGGCTGCTGGTAGTTATGGGAGGGAGCTTGGCATCGAGGGGCCTGTGGGAGTTGTTGGGGGTGAAGGTGATGAGGGTCTGGACCTGGATGTGAGTGGTGGTCCCGAGAAAGAAGGTGGAGAGCAAAAGCCCAAAGTGGCATTTTTTCATGCGGAACAAACAAGATGTGGAAATTGAGAAGATAAAGGAAGTGGGATGTGGGGAGGTGGGCGAGCTTCTCGCAGCTGACCCCTGAGGTTTCAGGCCTGGGTTACTGGCGGAATGGGGTTGTCACAGATGGGAGTGTCAGGAGGAGAAGCTGGCTAGAGGGCAGTTTGTGGCATTTGGGGGCAGGTTCCAGCCTCCAAGAGAGGCAGGGTCTCTGCACAGCCCTCAGGTAGGGGGGCCTGCACCTGCCAGGTTAAGACTGAGCCAGAAATAAAGCCTGCCACCAAAAGAGACATTCACATATTTTGAAATATTTAACTGGAAAAATAATTTTAGGCCTTTAAAATGAGAGGACTGTCAAAAAACATTTTATACCTTTTCAATTTTGAGATTGAATGAGTTTTGATTTTTGATTAAATTTTATAAGAGCTCTCTTTCTTGACTGAATCCCTATTGCCTTTCATTTATCCTGTGGGTTTTTTTTTTAACTTTTTATTTTAGAGTAATTTCAGATTTAATGGAAAGTTGCAAGAATTGTAAGAAGAACTCCTGTGTACTCTTCGCTCGCATTGACTAATTGTTAGCATTTTGCTAAATTTTACCACATTCGCTTTATCTTTCCTTCCTTCCCTCTCCCCTACCTGTCTCTTATTTACACAAATTTATACTTTTTTATTTTTCTGAATCATCTGAGAGCAAGTTGCAGACCCATTGCCCCTTTCCTCCAAGTCCTTCAGTGTGTATTTTCTCAGAATAGGGACATTGTCTTACATAACCATAGAATAAACATCAAAATCGGGGGAAATGTAACCTTGATGTAATTCTGTTATCCGCTCTGTGTGCCGTTCACGTTGGGCAAGTTGTTCCTGTCATTTCCGTGTCTCTTTAGTCTCCTTTCGTCTGAAGCCATCCCTCTAATCTTCCTTTTGCCTTCATGACCTTGACACTTGTGAAGACTGCAGGCCTGTTATTTTGTAGAATGTGCCTTGCCTTGGGTTTGTCTTCCGTTCTTCGTGGTTCGATTCCGGCTACGTGTCTTTGACGTCTGTCCCAGAAGTGACGTCTTCCTCGGTGCTTTGTCTCTGGAGGCACACGCTGTCAGTTTAGCCCGGTGGTCTGATACTTTGGGTAAGGTGGTGTTTGCCAGATTTCTAAACTCTTTGAAGTTGCTTCTCCTTTATAATGAGTAAGTCATCGATGGGGAGATACTTTGAGACCATGTAAATATGGTCTGTTTCTTCCCCGAAGTCCCTGTTTCAGGAGTTTGTGCGCTTAATCTTTTTTCCTTTTTAGACTGTAAAGTCCTTGGGTCAGAGGTGTGGTTTTTATTTGCTCTTTTTTGTTGACATCTATAGTCACCAAAAATGACCGAGTCTCCAGAAGGTAGCCTGTCAGCAGATATTTATTGTGTCAGGCTGGGGCTGAAATGATGGGAGATGGCTGACAGTCAGAACCTGCCCTCAAACAGTATTCCCAGCCCAGGGAAGAGTGCGCGGAGGGGAGGTGGTAAGGAAACAGATGATCAGGGTGCAGGGTAGTGAGGACTGTGATGAGGGATGGTGCCAGTGTCAGAGCTTGTGGGAGGCCAGACAGGCTTCCTGGGCAAGGGAGGATCAGGACCTAAAAGGGGCAGGAACAGTAACTGCCAAAAACATGGGCCGCTTCTTGGATTTGTGTGTTAAGCTCGTGCAGGGGAGTTTAGATCTGAAAAGAACCCGAGCAGACATCTGGTTGAACCTTCTCGTTTTGTGCTCAAGGGCATTGAGACTCAGCATTCTGGCGACTTGCCTAAGGTCACTCAGCTCTGGAAGAGGCAGGACTGGGGAGTAGTTACCACTCTGCTTTGTCAGGAGCAGGAAGGAAGTGGGGGCGTGCTCAGCATAATGTCCACTTTCCGTGGCACTGGGGAGGTGGGAGTGATGGAGAAACACAGCTGGAGCCCCACCACCTGCTTTTACTCACAGAGACACCGACACAAGAGACAGTCAAGAGTTGACCACAGAGTCATCTCTATTGCCGGAAGCACAGGAGCCCCAGGAAAGCTGGGCTGGAGAATGTGGCCTGATGTCAAGACTAAAACAGGGTCTCTTGGTCTTCCCTGTTCTCACGTCCCCGCCCCAGTCTAGAGCTTCAGATCTTCTTCTGGGGAGAGCTAGGTGTGAAAAACAGACCCATCCCCAGCCTGAGCTCCGACCCTGGCGAGTTCACCGCAAATGGGCCAGGAGCAGGGGAGGGGGAAAGAACTCTCCAGAAGGGTGGGCAGGCAGGAGAGAGCGGGAGCGGGCTGCCAGGCCACTGAGCAGCCCAGCCCTGGTTTTCCAGCGCCACCACAGCTCCCTCGTTCTTCTGGAGGAGAGAACTGGGGGTAGACGCCAGCATGCGAGCAGTGTTTCCTTAACACACGGTATGTATTTTTAGGAAGATTTTAAACAATGTACTTGCTCCCTTGGTAGGACTGCAGTGTCTTGTTTAATTCTGAAATTTAATCATCTCTGCATTGCAAACCATAAAATATACCTGATCATTGTAAAGGTAATTTTTATCAAGGTCTGAATGATACATTTACAGGGTTCTTGTTAATTACAAGTTGTTGATTAGTGGAGCTTCTTTGCTGTTTTCCTGCTGGTCTGAGTAAAACTGTTTTAATATTTATGCATACAAGGTTTACACACATGCATGCACGTATGTGTGTATTGACTTGAGTTAGGTGTTCTTAGGATCTTTTAAAATGTTTTATTTTTTTACCACGTTAATCTTATTGGCACGAATTTCTGTATGGTTGATCTCTTTTTCTTATTCACTTTGCAGCTAACTTGCTCAAATTTAAGCATTGCTTGGAAATTTTCTTATTCCATTAAGTAGTAATTTACTAGGTTGTTAAGCCTGTTTAGATTTTTTTTTTAAAGTATCAATAATTTAGTGAATTCTTTGTTTGCCTTTAAGTGACTTGCTGAGGGAGTGGTTTCCTGCGCTGTGGGTCTTTGTTTTCCTGCGTACAGTTAATACCCATCTCGTGCGGCTATGTACCATTACGGACCCATATGCTCCATCTTAGGCTGGAGTGACCTTTCGTTTCTGGGATCATAGGGCTTTCTTGAGCTCGCTCTCCGAGTCTCCAGTGGGCAGTAATCTCTACTTATTATCTGGTGTTCCCATTGCGACGGCGTTTCCCCCGGGTTAGCGTTTGATCTCCAGTCTTGTGGAGTAGCAGTTCCTTTTAGCTTTGGAGAGTACAAGATTATAAGCTGAGATTTGTTTGAAAGCAGTTTTTTCCCTAAAGGGTGGTCGAGAACCGAACAACTCTGCTTTCGAGTTTAACTAAATAATAGTAATTAAATAGAGGTGGAACAGGGCACAGAATTACTGGTTGTTCTTTTGTACATTTTGGTTCATAAAAAGTTTTTATTTTCACTAATGATATTATTATAAAAGCTATCACCTCCTGGGAGTACCTAGAACTTAATGCTAATTTTTACCAACCATTTTCCAACCACGTCCAACAATTCTGTACAACCATTGGTCATTCTTTTAAAAAAAAAATTTAAAGCATCAGAATCAGTCGAGAGGTAGGAATAAATGTACTCCTCAAATGTGTAGTAATTGTTTCCCCATTTCTCTTATTAAAGGTTAAAACTGCTTATAAGTGTGCGTGTGTCCTACGCGATACCATAAATCCGTACCTGCTGAGGAGGATGAAGTCGGACGTCAAAATGAGCCTTTCATTGCCAGATAAAAATGAACAGGTCTGTAAATCCAAGGGCGACCGAGCAAGCCTGAGGCACAGGTGTGCCTGTCCATTCACTCTCCTGTTCACACGCAGGGTTGGTGAGGCCAAGGGTGTGGTTGCTGGCGCTGTGGGGCGGGCTGGTCTACATCTGTGTGTGCCTGCAAGTCCCCAGTTCATGCTACAGCTTGTATTAGGCACCAACCCCATACCTGGGAGATAGCAGCGAGCACGCACCCGTTTGTTGCCAGGGAGCTCACGTTCATTCTTGTGGGGACAGAGTCATACAGAAATATCAGATGGCAAGTGGTGATAAATGTGGATTAAAAACAAGCAGGGGGTTTAGGGCGGTGCCAAGGGCCAGGATTTGGGGAGGCAGGCTTTTCCGAAGGGGTGGTCAGAGAAGAGTGATAACCTGACCTTTGAGCAGATGCCTGAAGAAGGTGAAGGAGTGAGTCATGGGGGTTTGGCAGAAGAGCATTCCAGTTGGTTGGAATGTGGCAGGGTGCTGGTACACTCAGGGCCCAGCAGGGAAGCCAGTGTGGCTGGAGGGCAGGAGCCCTGAGGAGGGCAGTTAGAGGGAGAAGCCAGGTTGCTGGCCAGAGGCCAGATCACAGGGGCCTGCTGGTCATGGTGGGGACTCTGGGTTTTACTCTTGATGGGGGAGGCAGTCCATGGGGAGCTACCAAACACAAAGCAGTGATGTCACCTGACTCAGGTTTTAAAAGGATCATCCTTTTAAATTCCATCCTAGTGCCCTATCATCTTAGTAGATGACTACACCTTCTGTTCAGCATCTAAAAGAAAGTGCATCGTAGATTTTGTTGAAATGATAAAAGATCTTGGAGCTCTGTCATCAAGGCTGCTTTTGTCCCTGCCTCTTCCCTCTCCCCAGAACTCATCTCCACGTTCAGCCCTTGACCTTAGCATCCCCTTACTGAGCTCCGTTTCCTGCCAGGTACTCAGGCCACAGTGCCCTGAGCTGTCTCACTTCCACATCAGCCAGTTGCTGTGGACCGGATTAGTTTTTCCAAGGCTCCTCATCCACCTACCAACATACCTTCCGTGTCCCTGTCCCCTCCAGGAATACTGATTTAGCTGATTTGTACCAATTTATTTTCATTGTGGAATCCCAGAATGTCTCCTTGGGTTCCACGAAGTAGCCAAGACAAATCTCTTTATGTTTTCTAAACACTTGCCACTTGGCTTTGTATTTACATGTAATGTCCCCCCCCACAGCTGGGATTTCTATCCCCCAGCAAACACACAGAGAGATGCTAAGATCCCACAGGGCTCTGCACGGGAGTCCCTGCTACACGGGGACTCCCTGAGGTTGGGGCTCTGTCTTACCCATCTGAAAATGCCGTGTAACCTGGAGAAAGTGATATGCAGACGATAGACAAATGAACAGTTTGGTGAATTGATTCGTTTATTCAGTTAACTTTGTGATTGAAAGGAAGGATTTTTCTCTTGCCGTTGTATATAAAGGATTGAAATGTGAATGTAAGAAATTAAGACTATAAACACTCAGGTTCATAGTTTAGAAAGATTATCCAGGCAGTGTATGAAAGCATCGGAGGGGAGAAAAACTGGAGGCCAAGGGCTGAGTCGGCCAGTCCGATGGAGTCCTCAGGAGGGGAGAGGAGCTGGCCGGGCTGGCAGGAGGGGGCTGACAGGCCCAGGACGCCCAGGTTTCCGGATTAGATGCCGGATGGCTCTGCTGCACAGAGGCTTCATGAGGATGAGGATGCAGAGGAGACAGCTGGTGAGCTCAGGCTGGATGTACTGGACGTGCCCATGGAGCACCTGCTTACCCGAAAGGCAGTTACCTGTGGGCCCAGAGCCCTGGGGAGAGTTCTAGGCTGTCGCATAGCCGTGACCTTGGAGCCAGGAAGATGTTAAAGTCAGGCGTAGGGATGGGCTGGCTGAAGGAGTCTGTGTAGAATGAGAAGAGACACACAGCCCAGGGGAACTGCACACTGGGGAGAGGAGAGAAGAGGAGGAGCTGGCTGGGAAGACAGGAGACCGAGGCAGGGCAGCAGGAGGTGGGTTAGGGGAGGTGGAATCGTGAGGCCATTGGAGCGCGTGTGTCTGGCGGCTAGGAGGGCATTGGTGAAGCCGTCCACGGCAGGTTCACTGGTGTCCGAGGAAGCGCCCTCCAGGCTTGTGCCGGATCAGGAATGGCTGGGAGGGGAGGAAGTGGAGGTGGTGATCATACACATTCTTTCAGGGAGTTTTCCCCTCAGCCTCCCGGAGTGTAAGGCGTGGAGCACTGCCCTGAGGGATGTGGGTGGGTTTCAGATCTGGTACAAAGATGGGAGGGCTGTCCTGGATCCCATGCAGGGACCTCTGCGCCTGAGATGAAGGCAAAACCACAAGGTGAAGCAGATGAGGAAGTAGCTACCTTTTAGGGAGTGACGATTGGGGAACTGTGACTGATGGCTTCAGGTTCTGTTTCTCTTGTTTTGTATCTGTTTGATGATGTTAAGTGGAAGCTGAGGCACATGTGGGTGGTGGGTGGGTGGCTTGGGGAGAGAGGAGCTCGTCATAGCCATCGGGATGTGAGGACGGGCTGAGTAGGGGTCCTGCCTAGGACTCCCCTAGTGACCAGGGGCTGGCAGTGGAGCACGCTGCCCAGGTGGGATGGGCTCCGGCAGTGCCCAGCACTTACAGAAAGGAGGAGGGAAGGCAGGCAGTTGAGTTGTTCTTCGTTTGGAAGTTTACAGGGCAGATCAGTGGGTGGCAGAGGGGTAGCTGAAGGAAAATCCCATGGATTTATGACTAGCCAAGGCGCAGTCAGGCCGTGAGGTGGTGGCAGTGGTCTTGGAACAAAGAGGTGGGCTGAGAGGCTGAAGTCAGGGAGGGTGATGGCATGGGGTGGTGGGCACAGTTGGGCTCGCAGGATTGGGGTTGTTGTCAGAGCCGAGTCTGGTAAACTTGTGTTTGGCTTAGAACTCCAGGAAAGAGGGCAAGCCAGGCAAGGGTAAGGTCCCTGGTCAGGTGTGCTGAAGTCAAGTTGAGGTGAGGGGCTTGGGAGCTGAGGTGGTCTGGGCACTTGAAGGCTAGGATGGAGGAAACGCTGTGCACCTGGTCTCAAACTTTCCTGTGACCAGAAAGCCAGTCTTTGGGGACGGGTGGAATAGAGGGGTGGGGACCAAGTGGCATGGGGACCAAAAGGTGGATGGGTGACAGAAATGGAGGGGGCTGTGGAGAGGGGCGAACTGTTCTTTGTTCAACTCTGAGATGCAGTACTGGTTTTTTTGTTTGTTTTTTTTTCTGTTTTTAATAAGAGTTACGTTGTTTAAATTGTGTACACTGTGCTTTTTTGATTAGAAATTTTGTTGATATTTTAATTATTTTGTTCTGTTAAATTTTTCTTTTCAATTCTGTTTTTATTCTCCCGCTAGGTCTTATTTTGCCGACTCACAGATGAGCAACATAAAGTCTACCAAAGTTTCATCGATTCCAAAGAAGTTTACAGAATTCTCAATGGAGAGTTGCAGGTCAGCTGAAGAATGGAAGCTGGAGAAATGACTTGTGGTCCAAGGGAAGTGAGGGGTGGGTAGGGGAGGAAACGAGCCCTAGTCATGGATTCGCTGTTATTACCCTCTTGAAAACACCTGGGTGTGAACCTTCCCTCTATTTGAAGCCCTTCCAGGAGTGTGAGGACCCACAGTTTCATTTGAGCACGCTCCCTTTTTATCTGTACCGCAGCAGTGTTAGGCTTGAACCCAGCACCGTGTGGTCTAGTGGGAGAACGCAATGGACAGCGGGATCGGCGTGGGGAGTCCGACAGGGACTGCTGATCCTGTCCAGAGTGTAGGGGGCAGCCCCCGACTGCTGGGGTTAGCAGGTGCACAGAGGAAGAACTATTATTACACGTTTCTGTTTAATAAGTAGTAACATTTTAGTTACGGGCTATACTCAGCCATAGCTGTGGGTAAATGTCTGTTCATTAAGCACGTGCAGTAAGTTCATGTAAACACTTGAGCTTCTTTGTGCTTCAGTACCTTAAAGTGTGAACTGTACTTTATGTGACATGCAAGGCTCCCTTAGTCCTTGGTCTGTCCTTGTCGGGAGTGTAGCTGAGTAGCAGGGATGCTCTGAAATGCACTCTGCTGCTTTTTTACGTGGAGGCAGAGGGAGATGAATGTGGGTGGCGAGGCTGCCTGTGTTCTGCAGCATCACCTGATTTTTCTTCCAGATTACTGTTCTTTTAACCATCTCTCACAATTTATTTCATCTAGCATGGCATCTGTAGGAGACTTTTAAGTCATTCACATTTATTCCTCTCTCCTGTATCTCCCCTTAACTTATCTTCATGTGCCTCCAAGTTGTGAAGCCTCAGGTGGCCTATCACAAGCCACACGTGTAATTGTGAATGTTCTAGTCATCACAGTAGAAAAGATAAAAAGAAAAAAAAAGAAAAAAAGAAAAACAGGTGAACTCAGTTTTGGTAATATATTTTATTTAACCTGATATGTCTAAAGTATCATTTTAATATATAATTAAAATTTTAAAATTACAGAGATATTTTATTCTTTTTTATACTGTCTTCAAAATTGGGCATTTTACATTGGGAGCACCTCTCATTTGGAACTAGCCACGCTTCCTGTCTTGGCAGCCACGTGTGGCCGGCGCCTGCCGTCCTGGGCAGCACAGATCTGGAGGGGGCAGGCGAGCGCTGGCACTGTTGCTGCTTTGTTCAGATCTTTCATTGCTTATTTAACTGTTCACTAGTTTAAAACTACCGTACTCTGATTTTTGGCTTGCTTTATGGTTTACCTTTTTCCCGTTTGAGCTTCTATACTGGTGAGTGTGATCTGAGTCACATGCAGAAAGCTGTGAAAGATGCCCTCTTGCTGGGACGGGCGGGCGGGCGGGCGGGCTGTCAGTCTGGGTCTCCTCTCCTGCTGCGTGAACCATCCTGCATATCCTTCCCATCCATGTATTTCCTGTGCATTTTCCCATCCGTGTATGTTTCCTGATACACTAATGTAAAGGTAAATGGAACTTCAACCCCTGACTCATATATTAAGCTATGGAACTTTCACTGAGGTCCTTAGGAGTGCAGTATTTAAATGCATTCGCTAAGTTACATGACAGATTTCTCCAAGTATTAGACGGGCATGACATTTTTTATTTATATTTGAGAGATGAGTCAGTTTTTTATATACTGTGAACTGCGTACCTTTTTTCTTAGAGGGAAAATAAGTTGTTAGCCATTGAATATGACGGTGGTAGACATGTTTGGTCCGACGGGGTTTTTTTTGTCTTAGAGAACTTACCCTATCAGGAAAAAAGAGGATGTGTAAGGTTGGTTTCTTCCAGCTCCTAACATGCTGTGATTTGGGAGGAAACTAAGAAGCTGATGAAGAATTACTTTTTAATCTGTGTTGCATTTCAAACAGCCTCCTTCCTTTCCTTCCCGAGTGAATATTATTTTACATGGAGTAATCTGAGTGCACGTAATTCTTTTATACCATAGATTTTCTCTGGACTTGTGGCCCTAAGAAAAATCTGCAACCACCCTGACCTCTTTTCTGGAGGCCCCAAGAATGTGAAAGGTGTTCCAGATGAGGACCTGGAGGAAGATCAGTTTGGCTACTGGAAACGTTCTGGGAAAATGATAGTTGTTGAGTCCTTGCTGAAAATATGGCACAAGCAGGGCCAGCGAGTATTGCTCTTTTCTCAGTCAAGACAGGTGCGTGTACAAACTTCATGTGGAACCATGCCAATTCTTTGTACTTACAACCATTAATTCAAAAAATGCGATTTAATCTAAAATAACGATTCCAAAGGCAAAGCCACCCACTGGTACTGAGGTGGCAGCCTGCACATCTCTTTGGGGATTGGATCTTTCTCTAGAATTTGTGCCCAGAAGTTGGCTTTTTTAAAAAGGCTTATTTACCATGTGATTCTGGGGCGCTGATGAGTTTGGGTCTGGACTCAGATAAATGCCCTGCTGTTTACAAAACTTGCAGGAATGAACAGTATGGAAATACCAAAAATTCTTTTGTAGTGGTTATATTTATCTGCCTTGAACCAAGAAACCCCTTTTAATTCCAGCCTATTGGGGAGGGTGTGAGTGTTCACACACAGGTGGAGAACTCACTGCAGGTGTGCATTTGATTTTGAAGCTCTTATCCCCCACCGCCTCTCCCATACAGATGCTGGACATACTTGAAGTATTCCTTAGAGCCCGAAAGTATTCCTACCTCAAGATGGATGGTACCACTGCGATAGCTTCAAGGCAGCCACTGATTGCAAGATACAACGAGGTAACAAGTGAACGTAGCGGTAAAGTCACATAGCGCCCCCAGGTGCGGACGGCGAGGGAGGAGAGGGCTGCGCCCACAGCACCTACATCTGGGATTGGGCAGTGGGTGCTTTTAACTCGGTGCACTTCTGGATTATTTGGGGTGTGTATGTGCTTAAACAAAGAATGTGTATTCCTTCTTGAAAACCCAGCTTTTAAATATTGCTAATATGATGGATATTAAAAGTGGGAGCTGCAAGGTGGGATCTTGACTGACCAGAGGTCTCTAGGGCATAGCCCTTTGCTCATATTGGGACCCAGTGTCCATGTGTAGAGTGTGGCAGGGCAGCGGGGAGGAGCTGTGACTGGTGTCAGATGTGCATACTGAGTGTTGTGCATCTTACCTCTAGGACACGTCCATATTTGTGTTTCTCCTGACCACTCGGGTGGGTGGCCTAGGAGTCAACCTGACGGGGGCAAACAGAGTCATCATCTATGATCCTGACTGGAACCCAAGTACAGACACGCAGGTCTGTTTATTTATTTATGTATTTAAAGGAGTGTGTCAGTGGCATACTGTGTCACTCAGCAGTGTTCTTTGGTGCCATGCTGGCTGGCCTCAGTGTCTAGCTCACATCTTGGCTGTGCCTTGTCTTCAGCTTAGAGGGGGACACCCTGAAGTGTCACAGACAGGAAGGGTCTTCCCAGTTTGTCCATAGCGCCCACACTAGACCTGGATAAAGAGAGAATGTGGGTGGGGACGGACGCACCTTGTGTTTCAGGTAGAGCCGGCCCGGTCTGTCTCTGCCACCTGCCTGTTTATCTCCTCAGTAAGCCTTAGGTCTTTCTAGCCTCATTAGCCACACTTCTAACTTCGGGAGTGGAGGGAAGCCACCAGCTGTTAGTCAGCGCTTGTCGCAGAGAAGGGCCCTCGTTGAGACGTGTCTCTCTGCCGCAGGCCCGGGAGCGCGCGTGGAGGATTGGCCAGAAGAAGCAGGTGACGGTGTACAGGCTGCTGACCGCGGGCACCATCGAGGAAAAGATTTACCACCGGTCAGTGCGCACGGCCGCTCCCCACCCCGGGGCCGCTCCCCTGGCCGCGTGTGTGCGGGACGCCCCCAGCGTCTGCTGCAGGGGAGTTTTAAACTAGTCCTCTAAGATGTCTTTCCATCTTAGAGCAGTAGTTGCTATAATTTACACGATATGTGTGTGTGTGTGTGTTTATTTTGTTTTGTTTTTTGTATTTTTTTCATTAAAATAAGCTTAGATGGCTTATTGTGTGTTTTTTAAAAAACGTGTTTGAACCTGATTGTTTTTCTATCTTATTAAACCTATATGTGTAAACTTTATGTTAACTGTTGTTTGAAAGAAATGTTCCTGCCTACTGCCGTGCGCCGTCTTCTTTCACAGAAGTGAGAAGAGGTGACCGAGGTGAAGTTCGCACGCACTGCGGCTTACACCCCCCCCCACGCGGTGTGATCAGGGCGGGGCTGGCGGGCTTTGGCGCCGATGCCGCTTAGAGGTTGACCAGGACACCTGCTTCTGGCCCCATCTCACTGCACAGGGACCGGGGGGTTCGGCAGGGAAACTTCCCTGGTAGCGTAGGGATAGTGCCACCTTCTCCCCAGCCCCTGCAGGGAGGCCCCCCGCTTCCCACCGTGCGCAGGGCCACTCCCGGTTCGTGTTCTTCAGGCGCCTTGTCATGAGAGGCCTGGAGCCGAGTTGAGTCCTGTGAGGGAGAGCTTCCTCTCAGATGCACACTTCAGCCTGAAGAGTAATCACCTGGGAGAAGGCAGGACTCCTTTGTGGGTGTATCTGGGCCAGAGTGACGGTGGTGTGGAGCTTCGGCGTGGAGTGTGGACCAGCAGGTGGAAGCTGGGTGAGAAGGGCCCAGGTGAAAACTTGGCAAAGCCCATCAGACAGTTTCCTGATTCCCGTCACAGAAGGATCCTGAGTAGGACAGGGCAGGGGGAGCCTGGGGCCAGGAGGCAGGGAGGCCCACCCCCTCCAGCTCAGAGAGGCGGCGTCAAAGGATGAACGCGTGTGAAAAGGTGTTTCTTGAAATGTGATGAATCTTGGAAGTTGAAAAATCTCACTGGGTGTAAATAATAATAAGGCGTTATTTCTAATTTAAATTCTGTAAAACATAGGAGACCACCTGATGTTTTATGTTCTTCCTGAATTGTAATTTTCTGAGGCTAAAAGTTTGGGGGATTATTTAGATATTTGTACAGCTACAGTTAATTATGTCTCTTATATTGTTTTATAATTAGAATTTTGAGGTACAGCTAAACATTGTTTCATACTGGTTTAATTTTTATCTTTTTAGACAAATCTTCAAGCAGTTTTTGACAAATCGAGTCCTAAAAGACCCAAAGCAAAGACGGTTTTTCAAGTCCAATGACCTTTATGAGCTGTTTACTCTGACTAGTCCCGATACATCCCAGAGCACTGAAACGAGCGCTATATTTGCAGGTATTACAGAAAATAATTTAACTTCGAGTAATGAATGACGTGAGAGTTACGCAGCGTAACATCCGCATGGTTTCCCCCTTCACAGGAACTGGTTCAGATGTTCAGACACCCAAACGCCATTTGAAAAGAAAATTTCCACCGGCCTTTGGAACAGACCCTAACGTCCCGATGGGCAAAACGTTTCCTGATTCTAACACATCTGCAAATGATGCCGCGTCCTCTGAAGAGAAATCTGCAGCTCCAGGCGCTGAAGCAAATACAGTCATTTCTAATCAAGGTGGTCCTCCGAGTGATGGCCCCGAGACACCTCGCAGTCCCGCCGGCGGGGAGAGGCTTGGAGGAGAGCTGGATGTGGCGTCCAGACCACAGGAGTCAGCAGGGACGAGTGGAAATGGGGAAGGTTCAGATTCTCCAAGAGTCAGCAAAGCATGCAGGGCGCCTGGTGAGGACAGCATCGATGAGAGGGAGGGTCTTTCTGATAAAAGAGAAAGCTGCCAGGCTCCGACAGAACCTCTTTGGGAGAATGAGCAAACAGAAAATAATTTTCACAAGCACAAGTCAAAAACGAAGCATCGTGTGGCAGAAGAAGAGACCCTGGAGAAACATCCGAGGCCGAAGCAAAAGCCTAAGAACTCCAGACGTGGCAGAGATGCCAAGTTCGAGGGAACCCGAATCCCACACCTTGTGAAGAAGAGGCAGTACCAGAGGCAAGACGCTGAAAACGAGAGTGAGACCCAGGAACGCAGCAGTGACGATTATGTTCTGGAAAAGCTTTTCAAAAAATCAGGTACTCCTCTTGCTGAGTTTGCCACAGGTGTGCTAGGAAGAAGATCACGTGTGGGTGCGGAATGGGGCTCTCAACTCAAAAAGGATTTCTTCTTCTAAAACCCAGATTTGAAACATATTGACATTATTGAAAATTATATTCACCTGTCTTTCCTGAACACCTAGGGGTCTTTGAACCTTGGGAGAACAAAAGTGCTTGACTTACTAAGCACATCCAGGAGGGTTGCAGGGCTTAAAATAGATTTGTACCATCGGAACATTCGTAGGAGATGTCTCTGCATGCTGTGTTTATCTGATTTTCCTGTGGTTACAGGAGATTAGAGTGACAGATCCTGGGGGAGAGAGTCAGGGGCATGGCCAGAGGCAGGCACCCTGGGAGTAGGAAAGCTGACGGCTAATATCTAGGGAGAGAAATTAGAGGTGCAGACTCCACAGTTGCTCAGGGCCCTGGGGACAGGTGGTCCTGGGGAGCTAAGTCATCCCTGAGACTGTCATCTCGTTCAGGCCTCACCAGTCACCGTCTTCCCAGTGTGACGGCCTCAAGTCACCAGAGATCGCTGAGTGGGCCTCTGTTCAGGAAGGCAGGTTTATGTACGTGTGGCATCTCCATTGCTAACTATTTTTTCTGCAGTTCCTGGTCTGTTTCCTAAGAAGTGAGCTATTTTGTCTCATTTTCAAATTCCTTTACATGGAGGCACAGAAATCACTCTTGTAACAATTTTTTAAAAAATTGGCTTCTGTTTCACGATACCTTCCCCCTTGTCATTTCTAATTTTGTATATTTTTCTCCCTTTTTCCTTGATCAGGTTAAGCTAGTAGTTTATTTTGTGATCCCCTCCCCCCCCCAGTAAACCAGGATTTTGATTTATTAGTTAGATCCGTGGTTGTTCTCTGTATCATTAATTTTTGCTTTTATCTTCATTACTATCTTCCTTGTTGCTTTCGTTTTTGTTGTTGTGTTTTGCTGAGCTTTTTGGTCTTAATTTTTATAAAACTATTTCATTTGGAACTTAGTTCATTTATTTTTATTCTTTCCTTTTTATTGCTGTTAAGTATTTAAGGTTCTGAATTTTCCACTGATAAATGCTTCAGATTCTTCTGATATGTAGTGTTTTCGTGATCATTACTTTTTAGAAATTCTCTAATTTGGGTTCATATTCTTATATTTTCCCCCTTCAATAAAGAATGTATTAGTAGAAGGTTTTATTATTGTCCAGATAGCAGGGAGGAGGCGGTGTTGCAGTGCGGTAATGAAAATGTTATGCTTCAGTTATTACATAGCGGGGACAGTCGATGGTCCCTCCTGCGTCCAGCAGGGATGCAGGTGAGGCGCTGCAGCATCTGAAGGTTCTGAGGTCCCGGAGGTCCCAGGGAAATAGCAGCCAAAAACATCCACTAGTTTGTCTCCACCGGCGGTGCCCCAGACTGTACAGAAGAAGCACTTGATGGTGTACGAAATACCAAAATAACACGTTCGCTGTCTCTCTTGCTCTCGCAGTCGGCGTGCATAGTGTCATGAAGCATGATGCCATCATGGACGGAGCCAATCCGGACTACGTGCTGGTGGAGGCGGAGGCCAACCGCGTGGCCCAGGATGCCCTCAAAGCGCTGAGGCTCTCCCGGCAGCGGTGTCTGGGAGCGGCGTCCGGTGTTCCCACTTGGACCGGCCAAAGGGGCGTGGCCGGTGCACCAGCAGGAAGAAAGTAAGAGGTTGCGGCCCCGCCATGCTTGCCCAGGCTGGGAATGAGGTCAGGGCAGGTGGACACCTCCTCCTGTTCATCTGCCGGGGTAGAACATCTCTCAGGGAGGGACTGGGTCAGCCCGATTTGCGTGGCGTGGGGAAGTGCACTTACACTCTTACCATCTTGGCTTTCAGTTCCTCCTTTCCGAAGCTGGTTTTTCAGGGAAGGGAGAAATGATCTGTTTGGCTGAAGAGATATCATTAAAAATAGTAAGAGATACTGAATGAGGATTAAACTTTAATATGATGAGTCACGTTTCAGCAACCAGTAATTCCTGTGCCGTTCAGTGCGCTCTTTCAGAGTAGTTTTCCTGCCTAGAACTTGTGGGTGGTTTCCATCATGTGTTGACCAAGGATCTTAGTGGTCCTTACTTGAGAAGCAGTAGTGGCTTCCCTTGGGGAAACAGGCGTCTAGGGGACAGAGCAGAAGCGTCACGCACGGCTGTGAAAGAGTAACCGTGCAGAGGGGAATTCGTCCACGAAGCGTTTCGTGGTGGACAGGGCATTCTCATCTCTAAGTCACGAAGTAAACATTTTATCCTCTGTGATTCTTTTCCTCATTTAGGAGCCGATTTGGTCAGAAAAGGAATTCCAGCTTCTCTGTGCAGCAGCCTCCTTCAGCATCTCCGAAGGAGAAATGCCAGGTAACATGATGGCCTGTCTGCTTTCCCCTTGTGAGACTTCATTGAACCGCCATGAGAAGTTCCCCCAATCCCGCAGGTGAAGCAAAGCGCTGGCATAATGACATCTGGTGTTTGTCTTGTGTGCTCTGATTCATGGAGCACTTTCATTTGAACTTGAAAGGGCCAGCCAACCTCCTAGAAAAGACAAAGTCTTTAACCCAAGATCTACAGTAGGATCTCTCTTTTGCCCTCCAAAAGTTGATACAAGGATAGGTGATGTGTGAGTTGCTGCGCATACAGCCAGCCCCACCCGCAGGTGAAGTCCTAGCTCCAAAGGATCAAGGTTGAAAAAACTGCCTTGAGTGGTTTTTCTTTTTTTTTTTAGTTAAAAATTTTGTATTGATAATACATAATCACAAAGTGTATGTGTCCTAAGTGTGCAGTTTGCTGAATTTTCACAAACTAAGAACTTCCAGTCTATTATAATTTCACTGTTTACATTTTTTTTGATTGGCAGATACTAACTACTATGAATATAATAGATAAACAAGTTTCTACTGTATCACACAGGGAACTTTATTTAATATCTTGTAGTAACCGATAATGAAAAAGAATCTGAAAAGGAACACATGTTCGTATGTGTACGACTGAAACATGATGCTGGGCACCAGAAACTGCCGTGGGTGTCGTTTGTAATCTACTGGCTGCCGGGGCTGTGTGCTGGTCTCCCCCTGCCCTGTAAGCCCCGAGTGTTCACCTTGAGTGCTTCCCTGAGAGTAAATACTAGACCTTACTCTTCTCGTTTAATAGTCTGGTTTTTTTTTTTTCCAGTTAAGGGTCATGTTAATTATAAAATTTGAGAACTCCCAAGTTCAGATTCCCGTCTGAGATGAACGCGAGCACACTCAGGAACAGAGAGCCTGCTGTGACTTCCCACGTTCCGTTCTTTAGCAGTCGGAATGTGAAGGGAAGTCAGAGCTGTGTGGCTGTTCTAAGGAAACTCACATGAGGTGTCAAGTAGTAAAAAAAAAGATTTAAAAGTGAAGGGAAGGGGGAGGGTATAGCTCAAGTGGCAGAGTGCATGCTTAGCATGCAGGAGGTCCTAGGTTCAATCCCTGGTACCTCCAGTAAAAATAATAATAACTAAATAAACAAACCTAATTACCTCCCCTTTCCAAAAAAAAAAAAAAAAAATAGAGCAGGGTTCAGCAAATATTAAAAAATAAAAAAAGTGAAGGGAAAGAAGTGCAGCTACAACAGTGTTCCTTATCCCCCAGGGCCCAGGTCTGGGAAAATGTGGGCGGAAGAACCGGAAAAGCCCACAGAACCCGTGCCCCCGGCGGGCATTTTCCTAGACTAGAAGCCTTCTCGGGAAGCCCGGCCCCCACCCACCCAGCCCTCCCTCTGGTCTCACCACTCAGGGTGGTGATGAAACAAATAGTGTAGTTTTGGGGTTTTCTGTTTTCCTTAGGAAGTGTTCTCTAGGAGCGGGTAGATTTAGACCTTTGTGTTAGACGGGGTCTTGTTCTTTCCCCATCAGCCGCAGCGCCCTGGGCACGGGTGTCACTTTATGACCCTCGGAGCCTTTGGGGAAATAAATGGGAGCAGAGGCTGGACATTAAATATCTCCATGCATTGGTCTTCTTCCTCCAGGATGGCATGATGAAAAAAGATGGAAAAAACCATGTTTCTGAGCATTTTAGTGGAAAAATGGAAGATGCAGAGTCTTCATCCGGGGCCCTGACTTCATCCTCACTGTTGGCTAAAATGAGAGCTCGAAATCACCTGATTTTGCCAGAGCGCTTAGAAAGTGAAGGTGTGCCCCTTCCAGAGGCTGCCGCCCCGCCGCCCTCCAGCGCAGAACACGATGACCTGCTGGTAGAAATGAGAAACTTCATTGCCTTTCAGGCCCAAGTCGATGGCCAGGCCAGCACTCGGGAGATACTGCAAGAGTTCGAATCCAAATTATCAGCGTCACAGTCTTGTGTCTTTCGAGAACTGTTGAGAAATCTGTGCACTTTTCATAGAACTCCGGGTGGCGAAGGAATTTGGAAACTCAAGCCAGAATACTGTTGATCAACATTACTTTCTGAACTTTTGATTGACTTTTTCTAGTGAAAATTTCTGATTATTAATCTCATGATTAATAATCATATGTTTTGTCGATGGAAGTTAGCTGCATTTGATGCTTACTTTGAATGATAGCTACCTCACAATTAAAACTTTAAGGAAGAAGAAATTCTTCTCTGAAACTTTAAAGTTTTAAAAATACCTGGGTTGATTTTTTTTTTCCCCCAAAATGAATTACAAAATCAGGGACCTAACTGTTAATCCTTGGAACAGATTTGTTCTTTAACTGCGAAGATGCTGTCAGGGAACACACTACTACTCATTTAGAAGCTTATACACCAGAACCCTCAAGAATTTTTATCGGTGCTAAACATGTCTTATATTTGGTTAGACATGTTCAATAAATCGGTTCATCAGTATTTGATAACACATTGTTTTTGGTACCTAGCTTTTAAATGTTAAAATTTATCATTTGCCACCCAAAAAGAGATTAGGTTTGTTACCTTTTGAATCATATTAGTTGCCTTTAAATGACCTTCCTTTTAACGTACTGTTAAATTAGAAGGTATTTTTACTAGTAAAGCATGAAATAGCTTGGTAATAAATGATGAGACGTGCATTTGCAGAAAGTTGTAGTTTCCTCAGTTTACAATAGCTTTTTTTTAAGCAAAGGGCAGGAACCTTTTTCTCCCCCACAGTGACTGTTGGTTTTAGGAAAATGAAATGTGTTATCTTAAAAAAAAAAAATTCAAGCAGAACCAAAAGTAAGTAGAAATAAGCCCCCCAACACACACACATGCCCACAACTGTCGCTCGAGACCACACCCAGATATACCGTCATTACCACCATTACCATGAAGCACCATTCCAGCCCCTCTCCCTGCTTGCACGCTGTGCAGGGAACTTTGAACATTTTCATTTCATTTTAGTCCTTGTTTGCCTTTCGAAGGATTCTGATCACTTTCCATCGGGCATCACTGTCCTCCTGCTCAGCCGTCTTCCTGTCTCTTTTCCGTTTGCACTCACCATGACTTTCCTGTCTCAGAGGTTTGGTTTCAGCTGCGTCTGTCCTGTGTCTGAGAGTCCGGGGATGCTGTTGTTTTCATCCTTAGTCTGTTTTCTTGGGCTTGTGTTTCTTTCCTGCTCATTGGCGTTTTATCATCTCAGCGCTGAAGTCTTGTTTTCTTAAAGTCATTGGATTCCCAAAGTGTCTCCCGGAGCTGTCAGCAGTGCATTTGGTTTGTTTCTTGGATTTGTTTCCTCTGGCCTGTTCTCTTCCCTCTTTCTGATTTTTCTGTGTTAGGCCTGCCTTGCTCCCATGCCATTTGTTTACATCTTGCTCGTGCTGTTAAGTGGGCAGCTGGGTCCAGATCTCCTGTGTGCTTTTTCCTGCCACCCAGAGAGAAAGGGTGTGGGCTTGGGGGTCAGGGAGAGCCTCTGCTGTCAGCGTGCAGCCTTTGGACGGAGGACTTGGGTTTTACTTTTCTGTTCCGAGACTTTGTTGAATAGCTTGGCCATGAGTCCCTCCCCTTAGACAGGAGATGTTACAGACTCATAATTCCCACCAGGATTTTCTGCTGCTTTTTTTGGATTCTGGCTTGTTCATTTTATTCTGTTTTTAGAGTGATTCGTCATTCAAGGAGCAAGATTCTATTACTTTCCTCATTCTGCCATCATTATCTAGAAATAATAGAAAAGACCTTTGAACAGGTCAGTACCTCCTAAACTTGACCACTTGGCCCAGAAGGGAGTCAAAACTCATATCTTTTTTGGGAGGGGGAGCTCTTTTTTTATTTTTACTTTTGTAATCATTAGCCTATAAGAAAATTGCATCCCTCTTGTTCTCAGGCTGAGGTCCTGATGCAGTTTCCAAGTGTGAAGTCCTTGGGCATGAAAGCTCTATTGTCTGAAATCTAGACTTTACTGAGCTAGGGAAGTTGTAATCTTCACATCAAATAGAAAATAAGGTCAAAAGTTAACAATGCATTCAAGGCAAGGTGGTTCTCGCTCTGCCACCAGCATGCTGTGACCTTGGGTAGGCACTGCCTCGCCTGTGTCTCAGTGCTGGTGTCTGTAAACATTGTCTGGCCTCTGGGTGGAGAGACTTAGAGGAACATGCTCTCAGTGTAATGGTTTTAACAACGCAGAGTAACTTACTCATTTAGATAGAACCTAACTTTGAGAACTTTAAAAGCTTTGTACAATGTAGGTAGATTTAATGTATTTAACATGTTATGTTGGTATCAAGCTACAATAAAGGATTTAACAATTTTATGAAATTTTTAAAATTCCTGAGTTAATACATGAATACACCATCACTGTTGTAAATAAAATTCCAAGCAATACTCTGCCTCCCCACCTCTCTTGTTCCTGTTCCAGAGATAAGTACTGTATTCGGTGTGTATTTTTCTGGGCTATTTTCATTGCATTTGCAAGTACACGTGGCAGAGACTGCTGCTGGAATGTCTGTTTCCCCTTCTTCCTTTACACTGGTAAGAGTCCTGAATTTCACCTGGACACGTGGCTGCTCAGCTAAAGACTCTACTTCCCAGCCTCCCTTATAGTTAACTGTGGCCACATGGCCAGGCAATGGGATGCAAAAAGAATGTCTAAATTGGCCCTTAAATAAGGAGTTGGGTGTAGCTGCCTCTCCCTACTCCCCCTTTTGCTGGCAGAGAGACCAGTGGGAGCTTCAGCAGTGACATGAGGTGGACAGAAGTCATGTGGTGAGGACGGAGAGGTTGGCCCCTTCCTGTCTTAAACTGCTTTCCTTTCACCTGTTACTGAAGAGCTAAATAAATTCCTGACTTGTTTAAACCACTGTCTTTCGGAGTCTCTTCTGTTACAGCAGCTGGTTTTGTTTTACGTATGTGATTTACATAAATGGGATGATTATCATCCTTATTATTTTGCAACTAACTTTTCATGTAATGTTTTATGCAAGACATCTTTTCATTCCTGTAAAGTATAACTCCATCTTCAGTGGAACTGCTGGACTTGAAATTATGTAGATTTTTTATTTTAACAGACATAGTGAAACTGCTTCCTTCAGTTCACACTCCCTAAGCGGACTCCGTCTCCACACTCTTGCCAACAGTAGGCAGTATCAGGCTCTGGTGATTTCTTTTCCCCCTCTCCTAACCAATACTGTGGTTGAAAACAACCTTGTTTTAATTTGAATTTCCCTGATTATTTATAAAACCAAACATCTCTGTGTTTTTTTGGCCATTTGTAGATCCTCTGTTACAGGTTACCTGTTCATGTCATATTTGCTTACTTTTAAATTGGTTATTTTCTCTCTTAGGGTTACCCCCTGCCTTCCGAACAAAAAAGAAAAGGCAGTTGTTCCTAGTATCGCTGAATAGTTCAGTCTTTTCTCCACCCGTTTGGATTGCCAAGTTATCACACGCTAACTTGTCTGTTTCTGGATGACGGACCAAGATTCTATTCTGCCGACCGCATGCGTCACTGTCATTGACTTTGTAGTATGTTTTGCTATCTGTAGGCAAGTTCCCCTGCCTTTCCCCCCACCTTCTTCATGCCTTATTCTCGTGCATTTTCTGTTTCCAGAAATTAATTAAATTAAATTAAGTTCCGCTAAAATTGTGTTGCCCCTTTGATTGGGATTGCGTTAGTTTATACATTAATTTGAGGGTAATAGACTTCTTTTAATTAATGTGGTTTTCCCCATTATCTTGTTAGGCCACATCTTATTAGATTCTTATTTTATATTCTTAGATTGGAATTTTAATAACTTTCTTCATGAGCGTTGTGCACATTTCCTGTTAGGTTTATTCCCAGCTATTTTATACATTTTTGGTTTTGTTGTGGACCTTCTTACTTTTACATGAAAATGAGAATCAGAACATTGAACTTTGTTTATGATGTTGTTCTTCATACAGTAGATTTTAATTTAAATGTAGTCAGATTCAGTCTTTTCATGTTTTGTTTTATTTCCTTACTGAAGAACCCTCTTCTAACCAAGTCATGATAAAATTCTGCTAAGTTCTTTTGTAAACTCCGTACGGATAGTTAACTTTTTCTAGCCTCTTTAAAAAAAAATATTGCATCCTTTCCCTCTTGATTGGTAAGCCTTCCTGTATCATTATATCCAATTTCCATGTAATTATAGGGATGTTTCTGGGCTCTGTACTGTGTTAAATTGGTCCACTTAACTTTGCCAATAACCCACTGTTGTAATCATTGTAGCTTTAAATTGGCAATCATGTATATTAGAATGATTCCTCTCATCTTCCCAAAATGCCTTAGTTATTGAATTTTATTCCATGTAAGTTATGGGATCAGCTTGTCACATTTAGATTTTGTTGTTTTTGAAACGGTAATGACTGATTGTACGGGTTAGTTGGGGAGGATCGTTTATGATACTCAGTTTCTCATCTATGAACAGGGCACATCACCCCATTTATAATATGCATTTATTATAAAGACATAATTCCATGTGTCTTTCACTTCTATTTTATAAGATCATGCACATCTTACATTTATTCCCAGTTATCCTACAGTTTTGGTTGCTATAGTAAGTGACAGTTCCTTTAAAATCACATTTTCTAGTTTATAGGAGTACCGTTGGAATTTACACATTAGTCTTGTATTTAGCAACCTTGCTGGACTTTTGTATCAATTCCAATAAGTATAAAATTGCCCTTATGTAACAATCATGTCGGCTGCAAATAATGACAATTGTATTTTCTCCATTCCAATACTTACACTTTATATAGTTCCAATATGATAATGAATGTAAATGACAGTTGGCTTCTTTGCCTTACTCCTGACACTGAAGATAAACGTCTAAAGTTTTACTATTATATACGCAGTTGCTGTTGTCTCCTGGCAGATGACCTTTATCAGGTTAAGGAAGTGCTCTTCCCAGTCCTGAATCCAGTGCTGAGTTTTATTCAGTGCTTTTTCTGCATCTATTGATTTAATTGTGTAGTTTTTCTCCTTTAATCTCTCTCTTAGTGTTATAAAGTTCACAATTAAGTTTTCCAACATTAAAACATCTTTAAGACTTCCACTTCCAGAATGGCTGGATAAAGGACCCTGCAGATGTGCAGTCAGGAAAATAGCTAAAAACTGGACAAAATTCTAGAAGACAAACCACCCTCCCCACTCCTGAAAATTTAATATTTCTGGATAGTCCTAAGGACCTACTGTAAATGAAGAGATAGTCAAAAAAGTCTACTAAGTCTGCGTAAGAACAGCAAAAATTTGGGACTCCTGAGCCACAACGTATTCCTCCCCTTCTTCCTCCCCATCTCAGTGGGATGACAGACTCCCATTATCCAGGTGGGATTAGCCAAGGAAACGGGGCTTCTTCCCTCAATTCCCAATCAAAGGATACGGTATCTCACTGGGAGGGGTGTGCTGCCAGCATTTCTCATCCTCTCCAGCTCCAAGTTGTAGGGACTAAGTTCAAGGAGTTAGAAAGTATAGGAAGTAACAAAGTGAAAATTCACTAGATGGGCTCAGCAGTAGGCTTGAACTGGCAGAAGACAGATTCAGCCAATCTGCAGATAGATGGATAGAGATCATGCTATCCAAAGAGGAAAAAAGAATGAAGAAAAATGCGCAGAGCCAAAGAGAAACGTGATACACCATTAAGTGCACCTGTGTATGTGTAATGGGAGTACTGGAGGGAGAGGAGAGAGTGAAGAGAAGAGGAAATATTTAAAGGACATTATGGGGAATGATTGTTTAATGAATATAGGGTGACTAAACTCAGACTATGATGGAAAATATTTCTCACTAAAAATGGGAATAAAATTATGGAAGTGACTAAAGAATGATGCAGTGAGGGTGAAGGGTAAATAAGATCAGTCCTTCTAACAGGAGAAGCTCTTCGTCCTTCTCTGACCTCTGCTGCCTGGCATGTTCAATCTAGCAGTCTTGTCCCAAACCTTTCGTTCTGCGCATTTCCCCTTCCCTGTGTTGTGGATTTCAGATCGGAAAAAAAGGCTGGAATCCAGCTCCAATTTTGATTATTGCTTTGGATGGTCCCTGAATTTAAGACAGAAAAAAATTGGACCAATGTGTCTCGCTAGCCTTGGCACTGTCCATGGCAGTGTTGCTGGTTATAATTTTCTGCTTCTTTGGAGAGAGAGAAAGAGCGGCACCTTAGCTTGGACCTTGGAGTGAGGAATGGTGTTTCTGAATACGGGCCACCACCATTTATTATTTCCTTCTCCACCACGAATTGGGTGCCCTCAGCCTTGGAAGTATTCCACAAGGAATTCTACAAACTGACTTTCTGCTTTTCCAAGGCAATTAGGGTAGACAAGACCCTCCAGCCCACAGGGACTTCTGCACTTGGCAGCGGGAGGCGAAAACCCTGGAGAGACCGTGGACCAGGTTCTCAGGTAACCCTGACCTTACCTGTCCCAAACTGAAAATTAGAGGATAGCGATGCCCATTAGAAAAACTAGGCATTTGTTGAATTCTCCTGCCTGGTGGCAGCGGGGTGGGGGCGGGGGGGAGTTGGACATTTTCTACTGTGGCGATTCAGTTGTTTTCCCCGGAGGCTAAAACCTCCGGGGGCAGGAGTCTTGTGTGGATGCAAACACCCTGCGTAGGTGTGTGCTAAAGCCCAGAAAAGATCATCCTGAAAGAGGAAGAGACGCCTCAGGTTTCCCTTGCTCTCAGGAGACTTTCTGGTTTATCTCACAAAATAAAGTTTTACTTTAAATTTGAAGCACCTTTTCTCTCTCTGCCCTTTGTTCCTTCCTGGTTCTTTCACATTCACACCTTGCCTCCTTTTGATTTGCAGTGGATCGTAACCAGTCATCAGAATAAACAAAGCGCCGTTGAAAAAACCTGTGAAATCGGGAAAACACCTTTGTAAAGCGGTGCTAGAGTCCAGGACGCGCTGCAGGTACCGTGGCCCGGAACGCAGCCCCGGACGGCACCCAGGGGTGGAAATCTGTGCCCCTGTCCGCACTGGGGGACACCAGGAGGGCATGGAATGGCCCCCACAGAGGGAGAAAATCGTGGGACAGCACGTTTTATTGTTTAAGAAATCAGAATGCAAAACTGTACTCCGTGTAAAATGAGTTTGTGTCATAATACAGAGTTTGTAATAAGATATCAGAAGAAAAGAGGAAGCTGTAAAGAGCTTATTCTGATTTTACTAAGAGGGCCAAGTGGGTTAAAATCTTTTCATTAGTTGTACTTTTAAAATAGTCACATTTTAGAAACGACTTATTTGCATTAAAAACGAGGCTCCCTCCTGTTGATAACCAGTTGGGAACAGGAAGCGTGACTGACGACTGATGTCAAGGTGGGAAGGTCGTGTTTTCCATAGGGTTTTCCAGCTGCTTCTCCTCCCTCACCCCCATCCCTTCCAGTAACTTCCAGCTTTACTGCTCATCAGTTTCTCCTCTGAGATTTCAGCCCCCCTGTTCCCTCAAGTTTCTTACTCCTGAGGATAAATCTTTATTCGTGTGATGCTTTCTCCCTCTGCATTTCCCCCTGTTTCTGAGCAAATTCTTACTAGTTTTCAATGAACTACCTTTAAGGTTATTCTCTTTTGTGAAGGCAGAAATAAATGATATCTCATCCGTGTCTCTCTTGCCCAGACATAGCAAGTATCCAGATTATGTAAAATTTGTTTCAGATCTTTTTCCTTAAAGAAATTAATGTGACAAAAAAGAATTAACCATCTCATTTCTTTTTCACTTCCTCTCTCCCCAGAGGTAACTGGATACCCAAAGCTGATATATATTAATCTAAAGTTGACAGATATTAATCTCAGGCATATTTTTTTTCATTGGCTGTATATGTATATATTCATACACTAAATAGAATATTGTTTAGAAAATTTTTAAAATAAACGGAATAGTGTCATACTACACATATTTGCTGCAACTTACTTTTCATACACTATGCTTTTGAGATTTGTTCCATGTTGGTAATGCATAATTCTTATTTGTTCATTTTCACTGCTGGGAATCAGATTACAATGGAATATTACACAGCAGTTAAAATGAAGCCAAGGGTTTACTTTTTTTTTTTTTTTTTGCTGTTACCAAGAATGATGCTGTCAACAGCATTATTCCTATTACCTTGTGCACACAGGTGAGGGCTTTTCTACAGTAGACGTCTAGATGTGAGGTTACACTTTTAGCCTCTCTAGGAACTGACAAATTGCTCTCCATAAACGTACTGATTTACTCTCCCAGTAAGTTTATGAGAGCTATACCCTTGCCAATGCTTGTTATTATATTGAAAAGACATTTGCACATTAAAAAAAACATTTAAAAAAACATTTTAAAAGAGTGGATAGCTAGTGAAATTGTATCTCATTGCTTATTTTTGTTTATCTGATCACTAATAAGTTTGAGCATCTTTTCACTTTGTTAAGAGATCATTTATGTTCCTTTCCTGTGAATTGCCTTTTTATATCATTTGTTCATTTCTATTAGCCTTTTCTTACTGATTTTAGGATCTTACATATGTATTTTAGATACTAATCTTTTATCTGAATGTTACAAATTTTGTCTCAGTGGTTTGTGTTTTTACTTTGTGTTACGTATATTTTATCACAGACGTATTCAGTTAGCAGTCTTTTCATTTATGGTATGAATGTATTGTGTTATGTTCATCAACTCATTCCCTCTCCCCAGTGCCATAAAGATCATCTATATTTTCATCTATAAGTGTTTTTTTTTTATATTTAGGTCTTCAATCTGTGTGGAATTTGTTTTTGTGGGTGATGTGTGTTAAGAGTCTAATTTTATCTTTTTCTATATGGATAGCTGATTGACCCAGCACAATTTATTTATTCCTTCCCCATTGATTTATACTTTTACCTCTGTCAGACAGGTAGTTTTACACATGCACACATATGTGTGTGTACATACATACACACATACATGCTTATGTATATGTGTATGATTCTTCATATATATGAATTGAAACAGTATATAATCTCTGTACCATTAGGATAGTTCTTGCTGTGTGAAGTAGAAACTCCATCATCTCCATCTTCACCAGGGACGTGGCTTTTCTTGGCTCTTTTTTTCCACTGGAATTTTAAGATCAGCTCTTCAGTTTCTATGAAAAAATCTTGTTGGGATTTAAATTAGAATTGCATGGAAGTGACCAATTATTTTAGTGTGAATTGCTGCATTTATGATCTTGAAGAGCCTATTCAAACATGATAAAACTCTCCATTTATGTGGGTCTTTTGTATCTTTCTATGAAGTTTTACACTTTTAGCGATGAGTTCATACACATCTTTTTTATTTGTAGTTGTATCCAGTTTATTCACTTATCTCCCTTACACACCAGACTTCACACCCCAAAGCAGCCAGTTTCCTGCACATACCTAATAAATTAAACTCAAAAGGCAGTATTTAAAAGGTATGGCATAGAGGGCGAGGGGAGGGTATAGCTCAGTGGTAGAATGTGTGCTTAGCATGCACGAGGTCCTGGGCTCAATCCCCAGTGCCTCCATTAAAAGAAATAAATAATTAACTAAATAAATAAATCCCTAATTACCTCCCCCCATCAAAGAAAAAAAAAAAGTCTTTAAAAAAAGTTATGGGATCAAGCAAAGGGTTAGACAAATTGGCATTCAAATAGCAGAAAGCTAAAGCCTCTAGGCGAAAAGTTCTTGGGGGACCATTATACCGGATGAATCAGGGAGACACCACATGAGCCCACAGAATCTTAGCGTCACTGAAAGAGGGACAGGCAGACCTCACACGGCTCTGATGTGATGCAACAGATGTGCAAAGCGCCACCTGTGAAACCTTCTCAGCAAAACATTTAAACTTGAATCTATTCAAGCACCATTAATTTAGGAAAAATAGAAGAGATGGAGAAACATGTTAAACAACATCACAAGGGTACAATCTGCAAACTAGAACATGGGAAATTCTACGGGACAAAGGATCCATTTCTTCAACAAACAAATGGCGTAACTAAAGGAAGGTTAAGTTTTATAGATTAAAGATACTTAAAAGGTGTATCAACCAAAGGCAAAGTGTGGACTTTGGATCCTGATTTGAATAAGTCAAGTGTAAAAGATATTTCTTAAATAACTGGGGTTAACTATGCATGAACTGGTTATTGGATAGTATTATGGAGTTACTATTTATTTTGTTTACTAGTATTAATTTTGTTGGGTGTAATAACAGCATTGTAGTCATGTTTGAAGGAAAAAAATCCTTATTTGTTAGAGATTTTTAAAAGCCTGTATGGATGAAGGAAATATGGTAAAACAGTAACAATTACTAAGTCCTTATAAGAGGTGAGCATTAATTATCCTAATCTCTATTTTAAGTGTATTTGAAAATGAAAAGTCAAATAACATAGTAATAACATTCTGCAGACACATCTTTTGTTAAACTTGTTCAAAAATACCTATAGATTTTACTGCTATTGTGATTAATGCCTGTAAAAATGACATTTCCTAATTGTTTGTTAATATATTTTATCAGTTGGTGATTTAATCCTCCTCTTAGTTTTATTAGTTTTATCTGTAGATTCTTTTTCCTTTGTAGAAAATTCTTATTCCTTGTTTTAAAGGTGATGCCTTCCCAGGGGGGGAGGGTATGGCTCAGCGGTAGTGTTGCTGGTGATTACATTCTTGTCCTATCTTGGAAAGGATCCAGAGATGAGACATGGAGGTTAAGAAAGTAAAATGGGTATTTACTTAGGGATGGATAATACACTCTCAAGGGGAGAGCGGGCAGACTCAGGTGAGCAGCTGCCCTGAGTTTCCTTGGCAAGTTGGTTACATAGGATGTAAAAATGAATGGGTGGAATATTCATTGGGGAGGGAAGGGTTTGGGGTCGTATTTGCTGATTTTCATCCCAGCTCCACCTTCTCAAGGGGAGAAGGGATATTTGTCCTTATTTAGTCAGGATGAGAAGTGTCATGGCATCTGTGCCTGATGGGTACTTCTAATCCGCAAGGCTAATTTTATTGAAATAAGGGCATAATGAGCAAAAGGTTACATTTGGACAGTGGAGACTCTTGACTTTTCCCACCTTGCTTTTTCAGCCTCAAGGCCACTTTGTCATCCCAAAATGTGTGATGGCTTATCAGCCCAGAGGTTCCTGCTTTTCTTTCTCTGCTCATATCTAGCTATCTGTCTGCCCCAACAGTAGAGTGCACGTCATGCATGAGGTCCTGGGTTCGATCCCCAGTACCTCTATTAAAAAATAAATTAAAAAAAAAATAAATAAGCCTCCCTCCCAATAAATAAATAAATATGTAAAGGTAATGCTTTCAAAGCTTCACTATTTGTTTGCTTTAGGCTCTGACTGGCTGGCTTTTATCAGACCAGGAAATTGCCTTTTCTGAATTTGCTACGAATTATTATCACAGGTGGGTGTTGAATGTTATCAGATGCTTTTTCTGTGGCTATTGAGGTGATTGTGGCTTTATTCATTCCTTGAATCTTTTAATATGATGAAGCATAAGATTCATCTATGCTTCTAAGGTGAGATCATCTTTGTGTTTCTGTGATAAACCCTATTTTGTCATTTTTGGGGGAATACACCATTAGCTTTCCTGTCTCTGTTTTATATATACCTGCTTCTGTGTTCATAGGTGAATCTGGAGTACAATTTTCCTTTTGTGTATTGTTCTTATTTAGGACGTATGTTAAACTGGGAGAGTTTTCCTGCTTTTTAACTCTTTGGAACAATTTGCCTAAGATTCTCTGTTCCTAGAAATTTTGGAAAACCCACCTGTTTTACTGTCTGTTGTGGGAAGAGTTTTAATTACTGATTCAACTTAAATAGATAAGAATCTATTCTCCATTTCGATTTCTTCTTGTGTTCCTTTTATTAAGTTATATTTATGTAGAAAATGTTTCATTTTATCCAAATTTTCAAATTTACTTGCGTCAACATTCTCATCTTATTCTCAAATGAGTATTTAAATTTTGACTGTATCTGTAATTATGTTCCTTTGTGTTTCTAAGATTGTTTTTGTGTTTTCCCTCCCTTCATCTCAATATCGTGCTAGAAATTTGTCTTTTATTAGTCTCTTCAAAGAACCAGCTTTTAGGTTTTGTCATTCTATTATTTCTTTGATGACTGTGTTATTAACATTCTAATGGACCCTGGGTGCTCAGATTGGATAAGTGAGAATTCTTGGCTCAGAATGCTCAACACTATCCTATCATGTCCTGTTTTATTGTGTTTATGTAATAATAAGGACATAGGAACCCACTGTTCAACACGAGAGAAAAGGCACCTTCAATAGCTCACATCTGTTTATTTCACCCCTCTTCCGCCAAGTGAGTAACCACTGTTCTGCCACAGTTTATCAATTCTCTTATTGAAAGATATTTGGCTATTTTCAGGTTTTTACTTTATAAATACTGCAGCTAGCAACATTCTGATACATTCTTCCTGGTATACATGAGCAAGATCGGACATGTTTTACTGAATATATAACAGGAGTGCAATTTGTACCAATAAATTACCCCTCAAGCAGAGTATAAGAAATTCTGCTGACTCATATCCTTTCCAACACTTCATGCTATCAGTGGATAATTTTTGTGGATCAAATAAATACAAAATTTCATCCTACTAAAACTAAAAATAAAAAACCCTGAAATAAAAAAAATAAAATCTCATCCTGATCTTATCTTGATTCTCCCTGTTCACTCATGACTTTGAACATTTCTTCATGTGTGTTTCCTTTCCTGTTAATTTCTTTTTCCTGTTCATTTTTATTGGGTTATTTGTCCTTCTCCTTGATTTGTAGAGGTTCTTCACATTCTTGATACTAATCTGGTTTGATTATACATGTTGCAAACATTCACTTCCATTTTGTAACTTGTTTTTGCTCTTTCTTTGAGGTGTTTACTGAAGAACGTAAGTTCTTAGTTTTGATGTGGTCAAAATTATCAGTCCTTTATTTTAATGCTAGTTGCTTGCTGTGTCCTGTTTTAAAAAAAATCTTTCCTACAGTAAATTCAGAAAGATATTTACTTATATTTTCTAATAAATGTTTTACTTTTGTCATTTAAGTACTTAATCCAGCTGGAATTGATTTTTATGTGTGGTGTGAGGTAGAGATTTAATTTCACTTATTTTCCCAAATACTTTTTATCATTTTCTTCCTTCTCTGGTTTTGGAGTTTAGCCTGGTAGTCTTTTAATAATGTCTTGAGTTGGGCTCTTGTTTCTTTTTTTTTTTCCCCAAGGTAAATAATATTTTAATGTAATATTTGAAAAAAAATCAAAATTAAGTCCAAGCAAGCATCCATGATGGACAAAATGTCAACATTTTAGATAAAGACAAGATTAGCACTATCGATTTTTTACATTTTGCTTCAGGCTACAGTATTGCTCAGTATATCATGGACTCTTGTTTCATGATTTTTCAGTCTTCCTTGTTTTTTAATACATGCATGTAAAGCTAAACATTTCCTTCCAAGGACTGTTTTAGGTGTAGTCTATATTTTATAATGTCATATAGTCATCATCACTCGGTTCTAATTTCTAATTTCCAGTATGATTTCTTCTTCACCTCATAAGCTGTGTAAAGGTTTTGAATTTTCACAAACAAAGATTGTTTTCTTTTTTTTAATATATATATTTAATTGAGTTATAGTCAGTTTACAATGTAGTGTCAAATTCCAGTGTAGAGCATAATTTTTCAGTTATATATGATCATACATATATTCATTGTCATGTTCTTTTTCACTGTGAGCCACCACAAGATCTTGTATATATTTCCCTGCGCTATACAGTATAATCTTGTTTATCTATTCTGCATCTGCCTGTCAGTATCTACAAATTTCAAACTCCCAATCTGTCCCTTCCCACCCCCTCCCCCGGGCAGCCACAAGTTTATATTCTATGTCTATGAGTCTGTTTCTGTTTTGTATTTATGTTCATTTGATTCTTTGTTTCTTTCTTCTCTTTCTTTCTTTCTTTCTTCTTTCTTTTTTTTAGATTCCACATATGAGTGATATCATATGGTATTTTTCTTTCTTTTTCTGGCTTACTTCACTTAGAATGACATTCTCCAGGGACATCCATGTTGCTGCAAATGGCATTATGTTGTTGTTTTTATGGCTGAGTAGTATTCCATTGTATAAATATACTACTTCTTCTTTATCCAGTCATCTGTTCATGGACATGTAGGCTGTTTCCATGTCTTGGCTATTGTAAATAGTGCTGCTATGAACATTGGGGTGCAGGTGTCTTTTTGAAGTAGGGTTCCTTCTGGATATATGCCCAGGAGTGGGATTCCTGGGTCATACGGTAAGTCTATTCCCAGTCTTTTGAGGAATCTCCATACTGTTTTCCACAGTGGCTGCACCAAACTGCATTCCCACCAGCAGTGTAGGAGGGTTCCCTTTTCTCCACAGCCTCTCAAGCATTTGAAATTTGTGGACTTTTGAATGATGGCCATTCTGACTGGTGTGAGGTGATACCTCATTGTCATCTTGATTTGCATTTCCCTGATAATTAGTCATATTGAGCATTTTTTCATGTGCCTATTTATCATTTGTATGTCTTCCTTGGAAAATTGCTTGTTTAGGTCTTCTGCCCATTTTTGGATTGGGTTGTTTGTTTTTTTCTTATTAAGTCATATGAGCTGCTTATATATTCTGGAGATCAAGCCTTTACAAAGATCGTTTTCTGTTATTGATTTCTAGTGTTATTTTACTGTGGCCAGAGGACACAGTTTGCATGTCGTTGTTGTGGTTTAAAATGGATATTTGTTGAGGCCAGCTTTGCTGTCCAGAAACTGAGCAGATTATGTGATTGTTAGGGGTGCTATAAATGTTTATTAGGTCAAAGTGACACAGCAGCTTAGCAAATGAACCAGAGACCTCCAGTGAGGAAGAATGATTGAGGTCATAGTTATCTCCCCTCCTTCCTGAAATGATGGTGTAGACCCACAGGGTATAAGAACAGGGGAGGAAACAGTGGACGAGAAATACTAAAAATATTTTTTAAAGACAGAACATAGATGAAGGAGAGTAAGTAATTTAGCAGGATAAGTTTGAAGGGGAAGGAAGACAATACACTGGATGGCCAGAAAGGCTCAGAATTAGAAGCACAGGGACTGCTGGGGGCTAGACTCAGGGGAATCACTGCCGAGTCTGAAAGTCCAAATTCCTACTGCCCCCTAGCACAGCCGAGGCACGCTGACCCTCTGCGGAAATGAACTGGAGGAGCTGTGGGATCTGGGCATCAGGCATAGCAGAAGCTGGGGCTACGAAGACATCAGCAAAATGGAAATCAAGTGGATATTTATAGAAATGGTGGGAGCTGAGCCACCTTCTCCAACTTGTGTCCAGACTCCGATGGCCAGACTTCACCCCCTAGCAGGAAATTGGCAGATTCTTCTCTGGGAAAACTGAATGTTATAGAGAAAAGGCCTCACTGTTCAAGTCTTCCAGGGAGATGGTGGGGGCCCCTCCTGGAAAACCCACTGGCCAGCCTGCCCCGTCCTTGAACATGGGGCTTCAACTTCTGGTGACTCCTCACTCTGCAGTAAGGATGGACAGGTAAGGATCTGACACTTGAGGACAAGTGCACACACCCGTGGACTCCCACCCCAATCAAGTCATAGGATGTTATTGTTTAATGATCAGCTTTTAAGCACTATTTGACTTTTAAGATATATACATATATTGCTCTGTTTAAAAATTAGATTAAAGAAGGACCAAAGAGTCCCATTGCTCTGAGGGATTCTTTCATCTCTCTAACCATGCACTGATTCTCTGGGGTGAGTGGCCCCAACACAGCCTCTGTCTCCATGTCACACGCCCACAGGCCCTGGCGAGTGAGCTGATGTGCTTGGAGAATGGAGAGAGGAAATGGTGTCTGCAGCCCCACTTCCTATGGCACCAGGGCTGGATCTCGGTGGTGAAAGTTGTGAGGGACACCTGGGGCTGAGGAGCAGTGGGGTGAGCAGCCAGGAACTTGTTGGTTTGGTTATATTCCCAAATGATGGCTGAGCGAGCATGGAGAAGCTAAAGGAGTTCCCAGAAAACTGAAAGGAAAGTGTCCCTGTGGCCACTTGGTTTTCCCATCAGTGGACCTTTTTGCCTGGGTAACTGTGAGCAGGGCCTGAGTTGGGCTCCCAGGGTTGGTGGTCTCCTTTTTTAGGGGCTTGGGGTGGGCAATCCTAGGCCTGGAGCTTCCTATGATCCAGCAGGGGATTTGACAACCACATTCTGGCACTAGCTCTGGAGTCCTGTGGGGAGAAGGCCAGGTGGAGCTCAGCTCAAGGGGCCTGGATTCTGCAATCAGATTGGGATGGTGATGGGGAGGGCAGAGCCAAGTGCCTACTTCTGGTTTGGATGATTTCAGTTGACTTGTAAAGATTCTTGTTAAGGGGTCTGGGGTGTGGTACCCAGATCTTGGTGTATACATAATATTCCCCCTAAAAGGAAAAAAGATCCCTGGAAAAATGGTTCATTCCAGAGCTGGGGCAAGTTAAATACAAGAGAAGCTTGCAACATCTTGTGCCAAAAATTAAGGACATGCCCACAAAACAGCAGGGATGTGTTAAAAGGACGGAAGAGCTGGAAGTCCTAGCCACAACAATCAGAGAAGAAAAAGAAAAGGAACCCAAATTGGAAAGGAAGAAGTAAAACTGTCACTGTTTGCAGATGACATGATACTATACATAGAAAATCCTAAAGGCGTCACCAAAAAACTTTTAGAGCTCATCAACAGATTTGGTAAAGTCTCAAGATACAAAATTAACATACAGAAATCTGTTGAATTTCTATACACTAACAATGCACTATCAGAAATAGAAATTAAGAATTAACAATCCCATTTTTAATCACATCAAAAAGAATAAAATACCATACCTAGGAAAAAATCTAACTGATGAGTTAAAAGACATGTACTAGGAAAATTATAAGATACTGATGAAAGTAATGGAAGACAACACGAACAGATGGAAAGATACACCTTGTTCATGAATTAGAAGAATTAATATTATTAAAATGATTATACTACCAAATCTACAGATTCAATGTAATACATATCAAAATGTGAATAACGTTTTCCACAAAAGTAATTCTAAAATTTGTATGACCCTGAAGAAAGACCCATAAAATAGCCAAGACAATCTTGAGAAAGAAGAACAAAGCTGGAGGTATCACATTCCCTGATTTCAAACTATACTACAAAATTACAGTAATCAAAACAGTACGGTACTGGCACAAAAACAGACACAGAGCTCAGTGGAATAGAAGAGAGTCCAGAAGAGGACCCACACTTATGTGGGCAATTAATCTATGACAAAGGAGGCAAGAATATACAATGGGAAAAAGACAACTTCTTTAATAAATGGTTTTGGAAAAACTGGACAGCTACGTGCCAAAGAACCAAACTGGACTGCTCTCTCACAACATGCACAAAAGTAGATTCAAAATGGATTAAAGACTTAAATGCAAGATCTGAAACCATAAAACTTGTAGAAGAAAACGAAGGCAGTAAGTTCTTTGACACTGGTCTTAGTAATGTATTTTTTTTTGGATATGTCTCCACATGTAAGGGAAACAAAAGCAAAAAGAAATAAGTGGGGTTACATCAAACTAAAAAACTATCAACAAAATGAAAAGATAACCTACTGAATGGGAGAATATATATGCAGCATCTTCTTTATCCAGTCATCTATTGATGTGCACTTAGGATGCTTCCGTATCTTGGCAATTGTAAATACTGTTGCTGTTAAAAAATGAAAACAACAAAAACAACAACAAAACCAGGCTGCTCAGAAACCAAATCCTGGTTACTGTCTGGACATTAATGCCTTCATTCCTGAAATATTTGCTAAGCATGAGCCCTGCATCACCTGTGAACTGAGTGCTGGGAACGCAGGTGTCAGCTCAAAGAGGCACAGGGAGAGCCCCAGGGTGGGGCAATTTCACACTGAACAGAGGGCCAGGGAGGAAGGGGGCAGGATGGGGTGGGCAAGGTCAGGAGGGAGAGTAGGAGGTGGTGGGTGAGGACAGTGGGGGCAGTTTCCTGTTATAGAGGGAACCGGGGGAACCATGCCCATCCTATGGGCCACTGCAAAGACTTTAGCTTTTATCCTAAGAGTAAAGGGGAAGTGGAAAGGGTCAGCTTTGCATTTGGAAGAATCCCAGAGACCATAGAGACATGAATGGGCTGCCCTGCCTGTGAGGAGACCATTTCGGAGGAGTGCAGGTGGGAGGTGATGGCCTAGCACCGGGTTGGGGGAGATGGAGAGATGCCAGGATGGTGATGATGAAGATGGTGATGATGCTAATGATGAGGCTGATGGGGGTCGGGTGAGAGCCTGCTGTGAGCACAGCACTTAGACAAGTCTTAGCACATCGGAGGGCTCCCCCCAGCACTTCCTTACTAGTCAAAATAACAACCCCCTGAGATAGGTATGACTGTTGTCCCCATTTGACAGGCAAAGAAACTGAGGCACCGAGAGGTTAACACCTTGCTTAGTAAGAAGTGGAGCTATAATGAGAACTGAGGTAGTTGGGGGATGGACTGGATGGCATGTGGGGAAGAGGAAGTGTTCCAGGCTGACTTCCAGGGTCCCCTGTGTGCAGCCCACCAGGGCTGGGTGAGGGGAGTAGTGAGAGTTTCCTGACAAAACAGTGCTGCAAGCAGCAGAGTGAGGAGCAAGCCCTGAGTGCTGGAAGGAGGGGCCCTCTGGCTGGGCCTGGATCCTGCCAAGGAGGTGAGGAAGGGGTCTGCCTGGCTCAGAGGCCCCGGTGAGGGGTCAGGAGCCCCTTGCTGGGTGACCTGGGACAGTCTCTCTTCCTCTCTGGGTCCTATGCTGCCCTCAGACTATAAAACAAAGATTCCATGTCATGCGTTTCAGCAATATTTCCCTCGTCTCTGGAAAAATGCTCCGGCTTCCTTTCCTACTTGGGAGAACTGGCTTGTGTAATCGAGCAGGACCCTGGGGACCTTCAGAGGACAGACCCCTTCCCCATATCCTCTGCGGCAGCTCCTCTCTGATGTACCCAGATAGTAGTATCTCATGGATATTTCCTGAGTTTTTCAGATGCTAAAAACCACCACCAAAGAGAAGAAATTAACTACTTGATGATCAAGAGCAGGTGCCTGCCAGACCTTCCGGTGCCTAAGGATTGATAGCGTTGACCGCCCTCTTCCCTCAGCATCACCCAGAGAACTGGGCACGAGCTGATCACGTTCCCTGCGTGCGCAGTGTGTGCACTGTTTCCATTCTCCCCCTGTTTGCTTGCACACACGTACACATTTTTGTTCCTGACCATTTGAGAGTGAGTTGTAGACATACCGCTCTGCCCCTAAATAATTCAGTGTGTTTTTCCTAAGAACGAGGACTATCTCTCAGATACCCACAGTACAGTTATCAAAGGCAAGAAATTTAACATTGCTACAACGCAGTGCTCTGACACGAAGTCCATGTTCAGATTTTATCAACTGCCCCCTCTGTCCCCTGCAGCTCCTGCCACCCCCTCGTGCAAGACCACACACCGTCTTTGGTCATCCATCCTTTCCGTCTCCTTTAAGGGCGACAGTCCCATCTTTCTTTGGCCTTCCCGACCTTCACAACTTGGTCATTGTGGAATGTCTCTCAGTTTGAGGCCGCAGGGTGTTTGCTCATGTTTAGGGTTTAGCGAAGCATCTTTAGCAGAGGTGGTGTGGTGTCCCCTCAGGGCATGGTCTTGGCAGGCTTGATGAGCCTCTGTGGCCACACTGGTCATGTCAACCTTGACCACTTAGAGATGATGGGTTCCCCCCAAGTTCCTTCCCTCTAGGTTATGCTTTACCCCCACCTCCCCTGGTTATTTATTTAAAAAAATTTTTTAATTGAAATTTCACTGGTTTACACTGTGTCAATTTCTGGTGTACAGCATAATGTTTCAGTCATACGTGTACGTACATATATTCATTTTCATATTCTTTCTCATTATAGGTTACTACAAGGTATTGAAAATAGTTCCCTGTGCTCTACAGAAGAAACTTGTTGTATATCTGTACCCCCACTTCCCTTTGAGCTCAGTAAATATTTGTGGGGGAAATGCTTTCGAGACGATGTGGCTGCCCCATTCCTCGTCAAAATTTTGCCCACTGCTTTTGACCTTCATTGTTGAGATTTGCCTGAATCTATGATGGCTGCCAGAGGATTTTCTAACTCCATCATTCCTTCTATACTTATTATTGGCATTTACTGGAAGGAAGAGCTGTTTCTGCTTGTTTATTTATTTACAGCAGAATGGACTCAGAGAGTCTTATTTTGTTCAGTAGACGATAATCCATTAGTATCATCATTTATTTTGATGCTCAGATAGTCCCAGTCTTGGCCAGGAATTGCGTTAAGTGTAGCCTTTTGACATGTTCCCATAGTTTTTGGCTACTTCCTTCCCTCCTGGTGCATCAGGACGGTTCAGGCTCAGAGTGAACTTTTTCTGCCCGAGCTGGAGTCGGCTATTTCTGTGAGGGGTCGTGTTTCCCCCATCCCTCTCTCAATTTCTCTCTCTCTCTTTTTACTTTTTATTCTGAAATAATTCCACACGTACAGAGCAGTTGCAAACCTGGCTCCTGTTTTAGTGGAGAATAGTATTAAGAGACCGAGCACTGTGTATGCTCCTTGAGATCGTATCATTTGTACTGTGTATTTATTTTCAGTCCATCCTCAGAACACGAAGATACTGGGTTAATGCTGCTGCTTTCAAATGTTCATTTAAAATAAATTTTGGGTTACCAATGTGAAGTGATTTACAGAAAACGATGTCGTCAACAGTGGGGCCTGGATTGGTTGTATCACATTGCAAAGGTGGGAAATGAATGAATGAAATCATTTTACTGGAGTTGGTTTTGAACCCCAAGGGGGCACTGAGTGCTGGCAATGCCCAGCTCATGGGAAAGTTGGCTTGGGCTAAGAAAGATGACTCATCCATACCAAGTCAGAGGAATTTAATACTCTCAGCAAGACTATGAGGTTTATATCATTTTTACCGCTATTGTATAGATGGGGAAATCGAGGCATAAAATGCCACTCAGTGGGGCAGGGTCCTTTGGGGCTGCCATAACTCAAATCTGTGACGGTGACCAGGGATGCCAATCTCTGCTTTCTTAATTTGGGGTGTGGCTTGTGGGACTGCGTGACATTTAAGATCTCTTCCGTTGTTAATATACAAAGATAAAATGTTTACTGGGATTGTCTTTCCATTAAAACCATGCACTGGCTTGTGTCTGTTTAGGCAGAAAACCAATGACTTGCTCATTTGGTTTGTTTCAGGGAAACTGGTTCATACTGAAGACATTTCCTTGTCTCTACACATCTTATTATTTTTTTAATGGAGGTGCTGGGGACTGAACCCGGGACCTTGTGCGTGCTAAGCCTGCGCTCTGCCACTGAGCTCTACCCTCCCCCTACCCGTCTTAGTTTTAAGTTTCAGATTCTTTATATGTAAAATGGGGATGAATATAGTGCCTACTTCATGAGGTTATTGTGAAGATTGTTTCAGATAATGTGCTTAAAGTACCAGGTGCCTGGCACATGGAAAGTTCCCAGTAAATGCTACCCATTGAGGGGGAAAATGCTCAGCTAATAAGAACCAGAGTTTGGACCCAGGTGGTGGGGCTGCAGGGCCATCCTGTTTGATTCCTACCTGTTTGGACCCTGGCACTCGGATGTCATCCCCAGGTATCTGTCTGGATCCAGGGGAAGGTCTCAGTCAGGAGCTTTCTGGCCCTGACCACAAAGCACATGGGCACGCCACAGGAGGACAGCTATGCAGGACCAACCGGAAGTGGACGGGAAAGGGACCAGGAATTCCTTGTGTGACGTCCACACCAACAGCAGGGGCAAGGAGCCCCCTGGGGGACTACCCAGCCCTGTCCAACAGTGAGGACAGCCTCACACTCAGCCTGAGTGGGCAAGAGCTCTACTGACAGTGTGCTGGGTGTCATGGGCCCCTCTGACAGGCAGGAGAGGCACCAGACAAGAGGGTGCCCAGTGGGCCAGGAAGGGGGTCTGGCCAGAGGGAGACCCAGGGCCCTGGTCTCAGCAGGCAGCCCGGCGACACTGTCAGGCCCCCATCTATGGGTGACACCGTGCATTTGCAAAGCTCCCCTATGTCCCCCCTCTGATCACACCAGCACAGAGATTTTACCAAGAGGTGACGGCGGCGTCTTACAAGTGGGCAACAGGCACAGAGAGGCCAGTTGGAAGCTGGATCATGTAGCGGTTATGAACAGAGACTTTGAAGCCACATTGCCGGGGTTCAGACCCTAGTTCTGCCCTTTACCTCCCGCTGACTCGGTCCATCTACTCAGGCTGTCTAAACCTTCCTCCCGTTTGCAAAAACTTGGGTCAGTTTGGGACCTCTTGCAGGGCTGAATGAGTTATTTAAGCTCCTTCAGACCAAGTTATATGACGTTAGTGTTCTCAGCAGGCCTCTGAGGTGTATTATTATTGCTATTTACAGAGCGGGAAACTGAGGCACTTTAAAAAGGCCACTCAGCTAGTAAGAGCCAGAGCCAGAGTTTGACCCCAGGTGGCATGGCTGCAGGGCCCTCCTATTTAACTCCAGCCGCCTGGAGCTGGCACGTGTTGTATATCTGTACCCCCAATTCCTGGGGTCTGGCCCTTGAGTGTCGCTGCTCACAGCACACAGCGGGGAGTGGGTGGGCCATCACCTGCAAGGTCACGGGAAACCCTACCTGTACTCACTGCCCCCTGGAGGACAGAGGTGGTAGGTGAAGGCTGCGGCAGGCCCAGGGAGTGGGGCTCAGGCCAGGCTATGCAGATCGCTGTGCTGCCCTCCGCAGCTCTGCCGCTGCCCTCTGAGCTATAGCGGCTGCCCCAGCAAGAGTCGCCATCATGCATCGCCGGCGGCCCCCTCCCAGGTGGCTGCGGAGTGTGAAACTCAGCTCCAAGGGATCTGTGGCCTGCCAGAGGTACCAGGGCTATGTTGACTTCTAGGACATCAGCAGGGGAAGGGGAAATCGAAATTTGTACAGAAAGCAAATAAAAAGGAGAAAGAGACACTCACCTCTGGTGAGGGAGACAGAATAAACACTAGGTCACATAAAAGGTGGCAAAGAAGACGGTGCGGGGCAGGGCTGGGAGAGCCGAGGAGGAGTGTGTGTTGCTGGACCTTCTGCAGTATGAGGCCTGGCACAGAGCTGGGGTTTGGGACATGTCTGCTCCTTAAAGAAGACACCGGGGAGATAATGGGGCCAAGGGGAGGGAGAGGAGGGACCCACGGAGCCTGGGGTAGGGGAGGCATGACGGTAGCGGGGACATTAGAGCTGGCACATTGTTGCCACTCAATAAATATGTGTCAAATGAATGAATGGACGAATGAACAAGCTGGGTGTACAGCAGGGTTTGTCAATTTCAGTACTATTGGTGTTTGAAGGTGAGTGGAGGAGTCTTTGCTGGGATGGGGTTTCCCCTGCATTGCAAGTGTTTAACAGCATCCTCTTCCTCTCCCACCAGAGGCCAGAAACAACCCCGTACCCCTGCCCCAGTTATGACCAGAAACAGCTCCAGACTTTGGCAAATGTCCCGTGGGGACAAAATTACCCCCGTTGAGAAGCACTGGGCTAGAGGGATGGGTAGGAGCTCTCGCAGGTGAGAGGGGAGTCGGGTGCTGTGGAAGGCAGGCAGGGATGCTGTCTGAATGGGCAGGGGTGTGCTGGCCACGGGCCCAGATGGAGCGGAAGCTGCAAGCAGAGTCCTTCCCCAGCCTTCCCTGGGCTCCACCCCTCCCCTTTCTCCTAATCACTATTCTCCGTAGGGTCCTGCCCGCCTGGCCAGCATAAAACTCCTCAGGCTCCACTCACGGCACAACTCCTGAGCCCTCAGACCTGGATTCCCATCCTGGCTGTTTTTCCATCAGTCCATCGTGATGGAGTTGGGGGTGGACTGGCAGTGCCTCATCCTGCCCCAGCTCAGTCCCACCACAGCTCCGTGGTTTTACCCTCTTCTCTCACCTTCTGTGGGGCTGGGGCCTGCAGAACCAGTTCACTTTCAAAGACCCCGGCCCATGGGTCACCCAGCTCCCAACCATCAGTGTCCCTGATTCCCCATCTCAGACAGAAGTTTATCATTTTGCAGTAAAAACCCAAGCACATCAGCACGAGTCTATGGGAACACTGGTTGTCTGCAGAGCAAAATAGAAAAGGATTCTTTGGACCTGCAGAATCTGCTGCTGCTTTACTGCAGAGATGCCTGGACAGCAGGACGCCTCCGGGCATGTCTTGGCCCCTCCAGACTGGCAACAGTTTTTTTCCCCATTTAAAAAAAAATTGAAGTATAGTTGATTTATAATGTATTGGTTTCTTGTGTGCAGCATAGTGATTCAGTTATACGTGTATATATAGATATAGATATAGATATAGATATAGATATAGACATATTCTTTCTCATATTCTTTTTCATTACAGGTTATAACAAGCCATTGAACATAGTTCCCTGTGAACAGTTTGTTGATTGACTAGATGAAGGCACACACAATACCTATGTTCTTCAAATAATCCCCTGGCTATAGTTAGGGGCCAGACAAACCACCCAGCTCTTGCCTCTGTCCCCTGCCCCCAAGTATTTTTGCACTCAGGACCAGAGTCAGGCTGAGCCAGGACATCCTGTGTGAGGGGGCGCCTGCCCCTCGCTCCCAGCGCTCCAGCTCTCACGGGTCAGGGGCAATTTGTGAGTGACCAGATGTGGCTCTGCAGAGTTGAGAGTCACCTCGGCTGTTTCCAAGTTCCCCCCACTTTCTCTGCAGCTGACACAGCCCCCCAAACTCCACCATCAAACACTCCTTTGAGGGACAGCAGTGAGAAAGCAGCCCTCACTCTTTCCTGCTCATAGACCGACCACAAGTTTTCAAATCTTTCTGTGAACACAAGTAGGACAAGCCATGGTGGAGGGGGTGCTCAGGTTCATCTGTGCGGTTTTTCTGGAGAGTTCTTTTTCTCCTGAATTCTCTCACTGGTGCCCCAGGGCTGTTTTTATCCTTCCCCAGCCCCTTCCTAAGCAGAAGAGGAGAGTCAAAGGATCCAGGAGCCTAAATGTAAGACTAGAGTAGAGTGAGTGGCTGGAAAAACAGAGATGCCGGCACACAGGACAGAGCTGGTGTGTGTGTGTGGGAGCAGTGATAGGGGCAATGCAGGTGAGCTTGGGTCCTCCTAGGGGCTAGGGAGGAGGGGGGTTCTCTCTTCCTGGGTAGCCAGAGAACCAGCACCCGAGTGAGGAATGAGGGCTCCGCCTCATGAGATGAGATGAGAGCTGTCAGGGGACAACCCCCACCTTCACCGAGGCAAAAGCCCAGAGCAGTTGGGATTGTCCCGAGGGGACACACAGCCACTGCCACACAATAAACCTAGAAAAACGTCTGTAACACAGATGAAAAACAAAGGAGTAAAACCTTACTGCATCTAGAGCTCTTACAAATCATTAATCTTCTAGTAGGAATCATGACCCCTCCAACAGGAAAATAGTCATGGAATAAGAAGATTTCCAGTCCCCACCCCGAAAGAAAAACCCCCAAAATATACAATACAGTAGAGGCAATATCTGTACAGTTAACTGCTTAACCCCATAAATTTTTTTTTAAAAAGGAGAAGATAAAACTGTTGCAGCAAAGTGTGTTACAGCTCAATGCTACAGCTCAGTTGTGACAGCAACCTGGATCCGGGCGAGAGACCAAGCAGCACTCGGAGAGTCGGAGAACTCAGGTTTATTACACTGGCAGGCCCAGAAGAGTTAACACTGCAAGCTCTAGATGCCGTCTGTAGGTTTACACAAGCTTTTATAGGCTGCCAGTCTATACTTTGCAACATCAAATGCAAATAAGGTGTAACAAAGTTGACTAATTAGGAACGAGCTTTGTAGAAATGAACCAATCAGAAGTGATAGAAATGGACCAACCAGGAGTGAGCCCCATGCAAATGAGGTACTACAAATGGACCAATCAGGAGTTAGCTCAGGGAAACAATAGAACCTTAGGGGTAAGTTCTACTTTCCTAGAAATAAGCTGTTTCAGAGGCAAAAAGTGAGATAATGCCCCCGGGCCAGGGAACTGGATGCTGCTGGCAGGAGAGTAGTGGCCTTGCCTGGGGATCCTGCAGTCTTTTTTCATGGGGCTTCCCACCTCAAAACAAGATGCCTTTTTTAGGTATGGCTTATCAGACTGTCAGAAATTGCATAAAAGTTGCCCACTTGCCTCCATGAGTCTGGGGAACAATTCAGGCACCCGGGCTGTGGGTGCTTCTATTGTCCCCATGGTCCCTGGTTTCCTGACTGCTCTCCACGAGGGCACACATCCTGCCGGGGTGGCAGGCTCAGAACCAAAGGCAGAGAGGGATGCTGGGTGGGTTGCTGGGCGCAGACAGGCAGCCAGATTATAGTAAATGAAACTCGAACAGCAGGTGAGGCACTCACCCACCAGCAGCTCTGCACCAGTGCCTCCTCTAAACGATCTTCCTTCGTGCACCCTCACCATAGTTTCATTATGGCTCATTAAACAGTGATAATTAAAACAAAATATATTGGATTTGTTTATCCTGGACTTTGTAAGAGAAGGTTTGCAATGGGGTGGTGCAGAGCTAGGACTGTAGGGCTTACCATGAGCAGGGTAATTAAGGAGACATTTCATTTTTGTAGAGTAAAGGTCCACTTCTGGGTAGGGGGTGGGGGTGGTGGGGATGAACACTCCCTGGTGGTGGGAGTCCTGGCCGGGGTGGCTGGGGGAACAAGGGACTGCATGAAGCATGTCCAGCTGGGGAAGGAGCTAGGATTGGTTCAGTCAGCAGAATGCTGGGTGCCTGGTTTGTTCTAGACCCCGGGTTGCACCACTGAGATTGCATGCAACAGGGAGATGGACCAAACACGTGAGAAAGTGTTGACAGCTAAAAGGGAAATTAAGGCAGAAGAGCAGAAAGTTGGAGAGAGTGGGGGCAGTGGGGCTGTGGTGGCCCTGAGAGTCTTCTCTTGAAGAGATGACTTTGAGCAGCGAACGGATGAAGTGAGGGCCAGAGCCTGGAAGGCTTCCCAGACAGAGAGAAGAGCCAGGACAGGGGCGGGAGGTGACCAGGCTGTGGTGGGGACTGGGTACAGGAGGGGCTTCTCTGATTGCCCCAGGTAAGATGCAGCATTAGGACACCCCAGCGACCTCTTGTTGGTCACCCCCTTGGTGTGGGGGTAGACCACCAATGTGTATAGTAAAGACCCTCTCCCCACACTGTGGACCCAGGTGGAGCCAGGGGCTGAGGCACCTGGGAAGGTCTGTTCTGGAGTTGGAGCTACTTGTGAGGCCGAGGGTACACCCCCAGCCTCATCTGTAGTGCCCACTTACAGGAGAAGTGCCCAGCTCCGGCAGGGGGAGCCAACTCCATCCATCCATCCAACTGTCCATCCTGCGACCAGAAGACATCTACACATTTCCTGAGCTCTCGCTCAGTCGGGGAGCAGGCAACACCCAGATAAATCAGCTGGGGCTCCAGCCTCGGACATGAGGCTGTCTGTACAGTATTTCCTGCCGAAGGGGAAGGAGCTACTGTCTCTGAAGTTTGGTGCCACCTGGTGGCTGCTGTTGGCTCTGGCTTAAATCCATGGGGGTGACTCTGGGGTGTGGCGCTCTGTGGGACACTGGCAGCACTTTGTCAGCCCAGTGTGAGGAAACAGGGCTGGGAGAAAGAACTGGGGACACAGAGACCCCAATCCACTTTTCCGCTGCCCAAGATGGGGGTTGCTGAGGGTTTTCCCTTCCTGCCTCTCTCACACTTCCACTTTTAATCTGAACTTACGTTTTGATGGAGTTTACAGTAATGAATGGTGACCCAGGAATTATGGTCCCCCGGTGGGGGTGTAAGCAGAGCACCCCATCTGCTGGTGGCAGAAGGAGCTGAGTGGGTTCGAGCAGATCCTGACGACCGCTGCTGGATGTCCGACCTTAGGGAGAAATCAGCCGGTGGTCTGGTGTCTTACCTCCCTTGGTGTCTGACCTTGTTACTATTGTCCTCCTCAGCCTGGGAAAGAGAGCCCTGACCTCGTGCCTGCTCCAGGACCTGCCTTCCAGCCTCTACCCCAGTGTCCTTTGGCCTTCGGTTTCCTGATTGTGACCTCTGTCCCCAACCAGCCTCCCAAAGGTCTGTTTGGGGGTATCAAGGGCTGCCATCCAGACCTTTGTCCCCTGGCCTGCTGGTCCTCACCAGCAGTTATCTGACTTTCTGGGCTGTCCTCGAGGCCCTGCCTGGCTCCAGAGTTGCCACCCGAAGCTAGAAGGGGCTGAATCAGGCTTGTGGGATTAGTGGGATGGGTTTGGTTTTCAGTTCAGGGCTGTGCTTACTGAGGTCTACCACCCATGCAGACTGGTCCCCTGATTAAAGGATGGAAAGTTGAAGGGTGCTCAAGCTGGAAGGGGAATATTTAAGTGGGTATGGCTTTCACAGCATCCAGAGGAAGTAGGAATGTCTCGGGAATCTTGGGAAACCATATGCTTATTGTTCGATCAAGCAGCTTATCTATTGAAAATTTGTCTTAAGAGAATAACAACGGGTGTGTGAATGTCCCACCACAGCCCACCAAATGAAACAGTGTTGGGGCAATCACTGCCAGCTGTCCCCCAGTATCCATTCTCCTTTCTCCCATGATAACAGATATATTTATCTGGGCATATGGATGCGCCTCTAACAGCTGGGTGCAGCCACAGTCCTGGCCAAGAGGAGGAGAGTGGAGGTAATGCGTGCACCTTCCAGGTGCCAGAAGGGCTGTGCCTTCCAATGAAGTTGTGCCACCCACCCGCCTTCTCCATCCTCCCTGGTGGCTGCAGGGCAGACATGGGGAGGGGTCCTCTGGGGCCATGAAGACAAGGCGACACCTGAGGGATGGGAAGAATGCAGATTAAAGGGAGCTCTGCCACCTCCTGGAGCAGAGCCACCACACCAGACTGGGTATCTGGACTAGACGGAAATGGACTGTCTTGTTTAAGCCACTATTGTGGGTCTTTATTTCAGTCACTAAACCTATAACCTAACTGTGTAGAACCACTAAGAATATTGTGGAAGAAGGGAAAGACACTCATCATACACCATTAAGTGAGTAAGAAAATCCAAAACCAGGCAGTGGCATGATCACATTTTTTTTTTCTTTTAAAAAGCAAGCACAAAACAAGTTCATATAAAATTACATAATAAAATGTGAGTAATGGTTCTTTTAGGTTGTGAGATGCTGGGTGTTTTTAATTTCATTATCTTCCCCAATGCACTTTCTTAAAAAAATCTTAACATTTAATTCATTGATTGATTGATTTTTTTTCCTTTAGACAACTTCTTTTCTTTTTTCCTGAGGAGCAGAATGAAAGGAAAGTCAGCCCCAAACTCAGCACTTAAAAAAAAAAAAAAAGTCCATGGATGGCAAGTTCAGTTGCCTTCAGAAGTCAGACAGAAATTATCGTTGTGTGAAGGGACAGGGTAGGGACCTTGGTGAGTTGTGTTTTGTACAATTGTTTTCACATTTTAAACACTGTGAAAGCAGAGGCAACGTGTGCACTTTTTAAAACAGAGCCAATATTGATTCTGGAAAAACAAAAACAAACAAATAAACAAACAAAGCATCCACTGTAACAGCCAGGGGACTACCCCTTTATAAAGTAAGACATGAGGGGTCCCCTCACCTTTTCTGATTATCCGCTCCTACCTGCCCCGATCCAAACACTACTTCTTGGTTAAAGGGGTGAAAATGGTGAGCAGCCAGAGCCAACACAGACACTCTTGGGGGAGGATGTGAAGGTGGAAGGGCTATTACCCATTCCCCATCCCTGCTCCTCTTCAGTTTTATGAAAGGGCGCTCACGCATGCTCACTACCACCACCACACGTACAGGGCATATGATGTTCAAAAAGCTAAGATAACTCGGGAGCTGGAAAGTAGCAACGGGGATTTCAGACACCCAACACCATGTGCGTTCTACTCCTCCAGGCAGCAGAATGGGAAGAGAGAAGGTTCTAGAATTGCTTGTGAGTGGAGTTGGGCCAAACGGCCCAGGAGAAGTGCTTTTATCCGGCTGTAGCCTTTTCTGTAAGACTGGACAGTGTGTCCATTTTGCTCATGGACCATCTTGGAGGTGACTGCTTGTGACTATTTGAAAACCCTCAGCAACATTTAGTAAGAGTTACAGGAGAGAAGAGACAATTGATTGCCCTTGATTCATATACTTCTTTATGCCCTGACTCGTCCCAGAGAGCATCAAAGGACACAAGACCGGCGCTGCAGGGAGAGGCATGGATGGCCCAATGCTCTGTTCATGTCTGTGTTCTCTTGGACTCGAGCCCGTAGGTCTTGTCTTATTCTGATGTGTTCTTTCCTGCAAGTCTAGTGAATGCCAGGCATTGGGCTAAGGGGTAAGAATGTCATGATGAACCCACACTGACCTGTTCTCTACCTTCATGGCATTTAGCCTACTTGGGGAGATAATATTAGTTAAAAAAAAAGTCACAGTATACTATCTGAAAGGTTTTAAGCACAGCGGAAAAAAAGACATCTCTTTTCTCTTGCCTGCAGCATAAGTCTGGTACAAACACGGTTCTCAGTGAGCATCTGTTGGAGGAGTGAGAGGGTGAAGGAGAAGAGGAATGTTTGAACTATAGGATGGACCTGAGGGGTAAGCTGTGCTGGGACCCTCCACCTCCCCAGCAAAAGCCTGCTGCCCTCCTGCAGCCGTGGGGCTCAGCCTCTCTGGCTGGGATGCTGGGCCATGCAGCTGGGAGGGTAGGGGGCAGCCTTGGGCAGCCGGGTTCCCCTTCAAGGGTGCAGCCTGCCCCTGGAGCCTGGGCCTTGGTAAGCACCGCTACAATGATTATGAGAGACTTTCCTGACACACCAGCCTTCTCAATCCTTGGGGTCTTATTTGCAAGTGCATCCCTTAAATGCACCTGGCACAAACCTGGTGCCCCACAGCTGTCTGTGGAATGAAGGAAGACACAGATGGGTAGACAGGTACATGGTGAATGCCCTGGGTGTGTATCAGTCCAGTCTGTCAAGCAGAACCTTGCCCCTCACCAAGCTGGCTTGTGGGGCGCTGCAGGATGATTGGTGATGAGGCTGAGAGGTGGGAATTGCCTGCACCAGCCTTGCTCAGGCATCAGTCAATTTCATTCAATAAATATTTATGTTGGGATGTAAATGTGCTCTGAGAGCCTGCCATTGAGTGAGGCCGAGGGCAGCAGGAAGAAAGAGAAGCAGTGAGAACCCTATCCTTGAATGTGCTGAGAAGTCCTGCTATATACACACACGGCCTGTCTGTGCTCGGCAAGGCCAGGGCGAACCAAGTCACAAAGGGAGAACCAGACAGTGTGAGCTGAGCTGCGGACTGGGAGTGGGGGTGGCAGACGGCATCCTGGAGGGGTGGGCTATAACCATGGATGGGACTGGGCAGGTCAGAAGGGAAGAGGGAGGTTCCTAAAAATCTAGTTTCACAAAGAAGTCACAGAGAAGTCACAGTTATGAAGCACTATTGTATGTGTGTGTGTGTGTGTGTGTGTGTGTGTGTGTGTGTGTGTAAGAGAGAGAGAGAGAGAAAATAAGGTACTGATGTTCTGATGTACTGATGGTTGGCCAGATCCTGAAAGGCAGGCATTGTCAGTCCTACTTGGTAGACAAGGAAAAAGGGTTTTAAGAAAAAGCCAAAGTTGACCCCCTCGTCTGCCTGATTGAAAACCTACTCCCCTCCCACCATAGATGTTTACATAATTCAAGACTATTAGAAATTAGAAGGCTTTCATTGTGCTTACTAATCATTCATGGAGCAAACTTATTTCAGTTCTTTAATAGTCATTTCAATTAAATTCTGCACATTTCTTGAGCACTTAGCATGGGCAATTAACTGTGCGTTTTGTTTTAGGAGAAACATGTCTGATTAAAGAGGGCGCAGCAAAGAGTGCTGGGCTTGGGGATGGTAGATGGATTCTGGTCCTGCTTCTGTTGTTAACGAGCTCCTGAAGATTTCATCTCCCCACTCCTCCTCTTAACCTTCTGCAACTCTGTTCTTTCATTCTTATGGAGAACTGTTTTGCACCAAAGAGCTGACCTTGAAAGTTATTTATCCTAGAGGTTCATTGGTGAGATAATTTAGATTTGGAGACAGATCTTTCTTCTAGTTTTGGCTGGATCCTATTTGAGATTTCCTTGGATTGATTTCATTTTCTTATTAGCAATTCATTATTACATCTTTAATAATAGCCGGCTAGACTTATACCAACTAAATGTTTCTAAAAGGATTTTGCTCCAAGTCAGTGACTCCAGTAAATCCATCAGTGTAGTCCTAGATGGTGGGATCTTAGAAATTGAATCCTATATGTGCATCGATAGGATGTATCCTAGACTGTGGTCCAGCCCTCTGAGAGTCGCCCTGCAGCTGGAACTGGGAAGCAGGAGGGTGAGCTCTGTCCAGATGCTTGGACTCTGGTGTGATGACTTGAATACTGGGGACATAGGGAAGACTGGATCCAGGGACTCTGGGGAGAGGGGGTGCTTCTCCATCTGAAGCTGCATAAAGATGTATGAGCATGGGAGCCCCTCTCCCAGCTAGGAGTGGGCTGTATTCTGAGAGTTGCTCTTCCAGAAAGGTCTCCAGGGTAGAGGAGGCAAGACCCAGTGAATCCAGTGCCTCTTGGTGTGGTACCAGATGGTGCCAGTTTCCCTTCTTCCTGCTACTCCATCTCTCTTCCTAGCCAGAATCTCTAGGGACTGGCTCCTGAAGCCTAGACATCAGGTCTGCATCCCCTGCACCTAGCAGAGAGTCAGTGCTAGGTGAGTGTTTTTTGAATTGGACAGAATTAGACTCTGAAACTCAAGGCTGTGGACTTAGTCGGCCTCAATACACATCCTAACATTTGATAATAAGGCATTATCAGTCTGGAAATGATGATAGACTCACACAGAATTTATGTCAGGGGTAGGAAAGTCAGATGTCTGCAGGATCCAGGTGGATCACACAAATGTGAGAGGTGACTTGGAGGAAATAGTGGGGCCTATGGAGAGTTCACATGCTCAGTCTAAAGGCACTCAATTTGAATTTCTAAAAAATTTCTGTTGGCCAAATAAAATGCCTCTGATTCAGCCAGAAGGCCCTTGGTTTGGGTTTTCAAGTCAAATATGTGTGTGCTGAGTAAAATTCAACAAACCAAGCCATGAAGCATGAAGGGGAAAATGTAAGGAAATAAGTGTGGTAGACCAGCAAGCAGGGGGAAGGAGGAGCCACAGAGGAGCTCTCCCCACGGTGGCGCTGCTTTGGGCCACGGTGGACTCATCTTGGAGACAGCCAGAAGAGGCAGGTGCCATCTGTAAGTATCCAAAGCAGCTCAGGGCAGCACCTCTCCAGGAATATGGCCCCCTAGTGGGCCACTGTTGTGGCAAGACAATAATATCAATGACAGTAGAACAGTTAGAGCTGGTGTCTAGTGAGTAGTTGTTGTGTGTTGGGCATTGTTTTCATCACGTTTCCCCCCTTAATTTAAAAAAAATAGACTTTATTTTTAGAGCAGTTTTGAGGTACAGCCTCCTCATTATCAACTTCCCCCATCAGATGTTAGTCAATGAATCCACATGGGCACATGGGTCACAATCACCGAGAGCCTGTAGTTTGCATTTGGGTTCATTCTTGGTGTTGTACATTTTATGGGTTTTAGCAGAAGTGTCATGGCATGTATCCACCCCTGTAGTATCACACAGAGTATTTTCACTACCCTAAATCCTCTAGCACTGTTTTTTAATCCTCCAAACAGCACTTGATGTAGGCATTTTTATCCCCCTTTCATGGAGAAAGTCATGGAGGTTCAGAAAGAGTACATGATCTTTTCAAGCTTACCTTGCTCATGAGGACTGGAGCCTGCTTGAATGAAGAGAGGTGGGTGCAGACTCCAGGCAGTGGGCCTGCCTCACTGCTTCCTTATGTTGGAAGGATTAGGCAGACTGGAGCTGAGTGGAAAGATTCCCTGAGAACCACACAGGAATACACTTTGCCCTGTGGTCACTGCAGGTGAAGTTATTGGAAGTTGGCCTGTATTTAAGCAGCTGCTATTCCTTTTACATGACAGTAAAACTAATGAACAAGAGGAAATTTCCAAGATAATAAAGTGCATATCTATCCCTTGTTGTATATATATATTTTCCATTTATAGTCCCCTGTTCATCTGGAATTTCAATTAGCTGCTATTTTCCCCCCACATATTCCATCGTGTTTAGCTAACCCAAACTTTCTTGGCAATTTCCAAAACCACAAAATGACAATGATTTGCCGATAAATAGAGAATGTGCGGGGTCCTTACTGAGCATGCGTATGCGTCACCTTCTGTCTTGGGAGAGCTGTGTAGCCACTGGGGATCACATCAGAGAGGCTTTTAAAAAGAATTTAACAACAAAACAATATTGTAAATCACCCAGACACTTCTAAAACACATAATTAGGAATTTAGTGTGGTTTTTTTTCTCCCTGAAAATTGAAGTATTTTATCTGCTCTACTTGTTTTTAAACCAAGTCTACTAAAATTGTTTCTGCTAAAGAAAATATAAAAAGGGAAGTTGGGAAATCTCTTCTGAGCACAAGTGAGGTGCCAAATCCAGCATATGTTCCTGCACTTGGGCTCAAAAGATGTTGACAGTCATGTCTCCAAATGTTCATCTGTTTTCCTAGAACAGAGCAAATAGTAAGAAACAAATGCCATGTGTGGCGTCTGAAACGCTGACCCGGAGCCTCCACTCCCTACATTTTCTAAGGATTTGGGATTCTTTTCAGGAATCAATTAAAAATAGTTCATAATTCAACTAAAAGACAATTTAGGGCTTCCAGGTATAGCTACTCCAGTTTTCAGCATTTTATTGCTGCTCTCAGTGTTTTTGAGATGACAGTTCTCCTTTCATAGAACAAGCTTAAAATTAGAAAAAATCAAACACCCATTAGAGGAAGCAGATTTATTCTCCTATTAATTGATGCAGAGATGGAACGCTCCCATCACCCAGACGGGAGCCTAGCGCATCCCCTGCAGACATTTTCAGGGACCAGAGCCTGGGTCAGCAGCAGCCCACTCGGCCCAAGCTGGAGCTGCCTGTCTTTAAGAGCGGAGGCTTGAATTTTCAGCAGTAGGGATGCGCTGCGCTGGGGGAGCCACTCTGCAACATCTGTACCGAAATCTCAGGGTGTGTGTTACTCGCTTCCCTCTTGCTTTTATTTATTTATTTTTTTAAAGTGAACAACCTTGAAAGTTGAACTTCCCACTTCATCCCGGCTTCTCTCTGCTCTGTTGGACAGGAGGTAAAGTAGCACGCCTGTTTAGTAACCAGAAGATGATTCTTGGAATGGAGACTGTGGCTGCCGTGTATTAAGTACGGAGAGAAGGCACGTTGGGGACCAGCCACAGAATTGTCTCCTTCCAGAGGCTGGGAGCGACCCGGGTGGGGGTGGGGAGGGCCGGCAGTGTGAGAATCTGTTGAAATATGACCCGTGGTTTTAACTTTAAATAAGCATTTCCGTCCTAATAGAAGCCCCCTTTAATATCTCCTGCAGCTTTGATTTTGGAACACGTCACATTCCTCATTAAAGCAATCACTGTTAAAACATAAAGCAACACAGGATTTATTTCTTCATTAAACTGATGATCCGTATACGAAGCCAATTAACATTATGAGTCTGGTGAACGTCAAGTGTAAAGAGGTTAGAGAAAATTAAAAGCAGTCACCTTGGTCTTTAGATAAAGAAAGTACACTTTTAGGTTGTAAATTACTCGAGTGTCCAAGCAGGACAGATCGGTGAATTTGGTTAATTGGAAAATACGTTTTACAGCACAAGAATTAAGGAAAAATAACCCTTTCGTTACTAACGCCCGTTTTTTAGCGGGGAGGGGGACGGTAGCGAATACATATTAGTCACCTCTCCCTCCCCGAGTGCCACCGGAGACAATCGGAGACAAGAAGGGGCCCGCGTCATCGAAGTTTGCTGTAGCCTTTCCTTTCTACCGTTGCTTGCTTGGTTGTTTATTCTTTGTTTTGCCAACAGGAACGAGCCCGGCCTCGGGGTTTCGGGAGAGGGACTTTGGGCCAGACGAGGCCCAGGGTCCCGAGCGGGCTCCGAGCGTCGCGCGAGGTGGGTGTTTTGCGGGAGATCGGCTGTGTGTCCCACAAGGGAGACAGCCAGGCTTGCGTCGGGGACGCTGGTAAGGCCAGGACCAGGCGGCCACCCGCCGCGGGACGTTTCCTGGCTGGAGCCACGGGGCAGGAGATGCGCGTGGGGCTGTGGAGTCCAGAGTTCGGGCCCTACTGCGAGCAATGAGTGCGCGTCCCAAGTAACTTTCTCAGGTTTGGGTCGGGAGAGGATTGGAGTAGGTTCCCCAACACCCGGATCCGGCGCGGCGCATCCAACCGCCGCGTGTCCGGCTGCAGCGCAGCGCGGGGCCTCAGAGGGGCCCCTGGGACTGGCCTCTTCTCCCTCCGAAGCGCGGGAGGAACCGGTGCCGCTGTCCAGGGTTCTGACCGGTCGGGAGGCTCGGGAGGCTCGGGAAGCGCGGGGCCCGCAGACCCCGGACAAGCCTGTTCAGCACCCAGGACATCTCTGGGCCTCAATAGAAATCTGAATCTGCTTCGGAGGATGTCAAGGATGGGGAGCTGAGACTGGGGCTTGGAACTTTGGTTTCTGGGGCCAACGCAGCGCTGGGCGCCTGGTGCCGAGGGTTCCCGTACCGGATATCTTGCTCACCTCCCTCCACAGGCACTCGGCTCCGGACGCGCAGGGCCCTCAGGCGGGAAGCTGCCGCCTAGGGCAGGTGGGAGTCTGAGGGGGCTTTTGGCAGACCGAGGCGCGCAAAGGGAGACTCGGGCTCTTGAAAAGAGAGCAGGGGTGCTCTGAGGGAGACAGGGAGAGAGACAGAGACCGCGCCGAGCTTCCTGGCTTGAGCTGAATTAGGCTCGGTTCTCAGGGCTGCAGCCCTTTCTGGATGAAGCGGAAACGGCGCTCTCAGTTGCCCTACCTGCTACCGCACCCGCCTCCCAGACCTGCGGACGTGCTACCCGCTGGCGGGCCGCCTGGACTCGCAGAGTCAGAGGCCCTGGCGGAGCTGGCGCCGCGGGCTCTCTCAGCTCTGAACTGAGCCGGCGTTTCTAGCGGTTCCTCCGCGTTGCGGGGTCGACTTTCCGCGCGGGGGCGGGCTGAGCCCAGGAGGGGCCGCTGAAGTGCACCAGGCCTCAACCTGCCTCTTCCAGAGAGGTGCTGCATCCTCTTCCTAGCGGTTTTCGGAGGGATGTCCACGGGCGGGCCAGGGCCCCGGCACTCTGCCCGCCAGCTCGACGCGTCTCGTCCGGGGCAGCTGTCCACGTGTGGGCCCGCCAGATCTTTTGTTTCCAACTCACTAAGTCTTTAAGATCAAGGTTGGATCCCAGGCGATGCAGGGACCCGACCCACCGCCTCACCAGAATTAGTTCGGGCTCCCGAACGCAGCATTAGAATGTTCATAAAATATTCAATTTATGCAGTCTGTCCAAGAAGCCATCGTCCCAAAATAAAATCAGCAGTCTAGACGGAACACAGACACCAGAACTTATCAACAGTTGTCTGACTTGCATCTTCTGATGCATCTTGAGTGGGTCATAATGCCAACTTTATTTTCAGTGGTGCATAAATTAATTACACGCATTTAATAACCAAAATATCATTATATTCCCCCTTTAATATCATAAAGGCTTTCCGCCAGGGAAGCACTTAATAGTGCAGGGGGCCGTAACGGGCTATTATCCTGGTGTAATGCTATTACAGAACCAATTATGCGCCATTAGACTTGCTTTTTTTGCAGTTTATGTGATTTGATCCAATCCTGCGCCCCTGACTTGAAAATTTCAGCCCGGTACTTTAGAGTTTAATTTTCACCCAGGCAGAGGGAAGGGCGGTCTCTCTCCGCTGAGTGTCTGCCTCGGATGCATTTTAAAAGTAATTGCGAAGGGTCCCACCGCATATCATTTGCATGGAGAAGCGAACATAAATTCAGGGACCCCTTGCTGAGAACAAAATCAAACTTTCCTTTTGTACGGTCGCTTGGAAAGGGAAGCCGTGTGCAAAGAGTCCCCCCAAAACCCATCCGGCGGTGACAATTAGCAGCGCTTTGTCAATTTGCAGCCCGGTAGTCGCCAGGCCTCTGACAAGGGGAGCCCAAAGCCAAGCTCTCACCGAAAAAGGTTTGAGTAAGAGGGGACTCAGGGTGGGGGTGGGGTGGAGTGTTCAGAAATTAATGCTTTATGGCGGGTGGTGGTAGTGGTGGTTGATTCAATTTTCTTTTTAAAAGAAAAGAGGAAAAACGTTCTTGATGTTTGCTGAGAAATGACGGATTTTTTTTTTTTTTTACACCACGTGGGCCATTTGTAAGGCCCAATAGACCTATCCAAGTTACTCGCTGTAGACAGCGCTGGAAATAATCAGATTAAGGCCAATTATGCGTGAGATTATAAAGGGGAGTGCTGAGCGGCGGCGCGCGCTGTAGACAGACAGCAAGACATCTGGCCACTTCCCGAGTCACTTTTTTGGTCCTGCGGGCGCCAGCCGCGCGGAGCCCCGCCCGCTTCCAGTCGAGCGGGGCGAGCGGACCAGAGGCGGTCACGCTCAGGGCTTCCTCGCCCGCCGCCCGCCGAGGTACAAGCGGCTCCGGACCCACACACCGAGCCCTGCGCGCCCGGCCTTGGGGCTGGGCTGCCTTCCCGGCCCGGGCTGTCTTTCGCGGAGATCGCCTGGCGCGCTCGCCGGACTCGGCTGCGGTGGCCTGGGTGCAGGGCTTGCGGCGGGGACTCCTGAGAGCTGGGAACCAGACTGCGTGGGTTTGGGGTTGGGGCGGAGGTTGGGGGACGACTATCAGGGTGGCAGACCCGAACCGAAGGGTTCTCCCACTGGGGCCCTGGTTTGCGATGGCGCTGCCACCTCCCACCCGGTCCCCAAAGTGAGCTGAAGGCTTTGGGAGGGGATCTTCCAGGAAGGGAGCGCCCGAGGCGCTCCAGGGCCGGTCCGGGGCCAAGGCTGAGGGAGACTTAGGCTCTGCCGCTGTTTGCTTTGCAGCCAGGCCAGATCTACGCACGCCTTGTGGGTCCCGCGGTTACCCTCCCGAGTCCTGGCTGTCCAGCCCATCCGGCCGTCGGAGATGTTTTATTTCCACTGTCCGCCACAGCTAGAGGGTGAGTAAGCGCCATGCCCGGAGGTGACCCAAAAGGCCGGCGGCGGCGGCCAGAAAGGGCCAGATCAGCAGCGGAGTCTGACGGGTGGTTGGGTCCCTGCCCTGAGAGGGACGCAGCCGCCTGGCCGTGGGTAGGGGCGCCCTTGGCCCCCTCCCCACATCCCGCTTCGGCCTTCCTCCCCGTCGTCGCCACCTGCTTCCCACCTCCCTCCCCTCCTGGGCTCGGTGCCCCGGGCTATGAGCGCTGCAGGGACGGGGGTCCTCCCAGCACAGATGCTGGTGTCACGCCTCTAATCGGGGCTCCCCTGCCCAGGGGGCCGCATCAATCTTTCACGGTGTTTTGCAAACATCCCGATAAGCCAGTGTGGACTAGGGAGTTGGCCGGCATGGTCTTTGACTGGACATGAGCTTGGAAGGACCCATTGCCAGGCTGCGCTTACTCCTGGCCCAAGGCCGTCTTGCTCCAGGTCCTCAAGTTCTGTTCCAGGCCGATGTGGCCCTCAGGAGCCGGTGGCCCTGCCCACCACTGCCAGAAGTGCCCAGGTATGGCCCCTCCTCTGTGACTCATTGGGTTTCTGACACCAAATGCTAACCACTTCCCACTCCCAGGGGCAGCCTGTGGCCAGGGTTTGGGTCTTTGAGGGGCTCCAGTTCTTAGAAGAAATTTTGTTTCAGGATCCTTGGTATGGTCTCTGCACTGGATTGTTAGGTGCGGGTAGGTTGGTGAGAAGGGGACAGCTTGGATCTCTGGTCTTGGGGGATCCTGCAGGGTGGGGCCTCCACACAAGGAGGGCTGTACTATCCATCAGGCAAATGCCCTTTAACACACTCTGGCCCTTTAACAGCGCTTTCCTCAGACCAGTAGTCTCCGCCACGGGCTATTAGGACTTACATAACTGGGAGCAATACCAGCACTTGGCTTTGGCAACCTACTCCTTTGATTTTTTTTTTGGTGGGGGGTGGTGGGAGAATTTTGGAGGCAAAGAAGTTGAGGGAGGCATGGGGCAGGGCAAAAGGTGGTGAGACACTGGGGAACCTGAGAAATCAGAGGATACTCCTTCACCTTGCCCCCGTTACCTTGAGCAGCAGCTGCCCTCAGCTGGCCAATGCACACCAGGATTTCAGAAAGTTTGTTTTGTTTTCCCATGGAAGCTTTTAAGAGTTCAGCAGGAGTTTCTAAAGGAGGCCAATGAGGACCAGTGTTTAATCCCTGCCAGCTCGGTCAGCATCCCTAGGAAGGGAAGGCCAGACACTTGGCTCCATTTCACCTGCTTTTACCTCCAAGGACTCATGCAGATGGGTGTCATGTAAAGGTCTGAGTGGTGCATCCCCTGACACTGTACCGCAGGACTGGAGGGGGAGCCTCTGCTCCTCTCTGAACCTCAGGTTAGGACTTACTGACACCCAGTAGCCCACCCTTCTGGTTAAAGTAGGAAGGCTGAGATCTGGGCACTTAGCAGGCGGTGGGCTGCCTGGGTGACTGAAGGGGAAAGTTCTGTCTGCAGGGTGGGAGGCTGAAGTCGCTTGGGGAGAGCCCTGGCCAGCCTGTCGTGGCCACAGCACACTGAGGTGCCTGCTGCTCTCGTCTCAGTTCACCTTTCCTTCCCACACCTGGGGCACATCCCACATCCCGGTGCTGATTCTGGTTGCTGTGACCAGAAGAAAAGGAGACGGGTCTTTAAGACCCTTTTTGTTCCTTCACAGATGTGTTTCGAAACCAGTTTTGCAAAAAGGGATGTTGTATTTTAGTTTAATGTCACTGGGGAGGAGGTGACCAGCGGCAGAGGGAAAGGCTAAGGGCAGACCCTTGGAATATGACATCTCATTATTGCCTATCAGCATTTTAATTTTTATTTTTTATTTAGAGAGGCATGCAAGAGAAAGCGAAGCATGGCTCATAATCTTGCTTCTCAGATAATTCTGCTGATACTAAATTTAAAAAGTACTACATACACCTGCATTGGAAATTCAAATAGAACAGAACCCCTTGAAAAGTGAAATCTTCCTTCTCTACCTCTTTTTCTAAAGATACTCCATATTGCTGGTTTCCTGTGATTTCTACAGGAAAAACATGCTTTTACCTGTGTATATTGTCATTTATGTATTTTTTCTCGGTAAGTTATGTCTTATTTGTGCTGAGATCATACAGCACATCGTTCAGAACTTTGCCTTTTTCACTTCATTATACACATTTTGGTGATTCTTCCATGTCAGTTTAGGCAGAGCTACGGCTTCTTTTCAACAGCTGTGTTGTGTAGTATTCCATTATACATTGTGCAGAAAGTGTCTACTCTTGGGCACTTTGGTTGTTTCCAGTTTTTTTTTTTTCTCTTACCATGTTACCAGGAACAATAGTCTCTCTCCATTTAGGCACACTTTATAAGTATATTCATAGATTACAAAGCTGTGTGTGCACTTAAATTTTTGATGGATATTGTCCAATTACCCTCTAATAAGGCTGCACCAATTCACTCTCCTACAAATGGTGAGTAGTGTGCACAGTTCATTGCACTCTAATCTGTACTGGATATAATTATGCATTTTTTTTGCAAAAATATTTTCTTTAACTGTTGCAAGGTTCAACATTGTTGTTGCATTATCAACCATTTTATTTATTTATTTATTTATTTATTTATTTTAGTTTTTCTTTTTGGAGGGGTGGGAGGTAATTAGGTTTATTTATTTATTTTTTTAATGGAGGTACTGGGGATTGAACCCAGGACCTTGTGCATGCTAAGCATGTGCTCTACCACTGAGCTATACCCTCCCCCCATTCTATTTATTTTTAAGTAAAAAGCCTGTTCTCATAGTTTCCTTTTTTCTATTAGGTTGTCCATCTTTGTTCTTCTTAATGTGATGAACTGTCAGCCTTTTTCAGGATTCAGCTTGACATGCCGTGTTTCGTTTAAAGATATTATATGCACACTTTGTGAAATAATTGCGACAGGCAGGTATACGTCTGTGAGGCTGGTTGTGATTGGAGAGCCTCAGAGATTGCATCTCATCCTCACCCGTCAAGAACTTTGTTTCAAAAGGAGACAATTTGTCCATAAAAATGGAAATAAGACTGCTTTGAAAAAAAATACTGAGACTGTTTCTTTGAAGTTTCCAGTGGGCTGGAGAGAAATATTTGTAACTGGGGTTTTGAGGAAGAAAGCAATTTGGACAGGACGACGGAAGGAGAAGGCTTCCCCAGAGAGTGGAGGTCTTGTGGCAAAGGATGTGGCACTGGAAATAGATAGGAGGGACTCCCTGTAGTAGACAGAATTTTAAAAAGCCTAAAAGACCTTGCTTCTTTGGACCGAGGTCCTTCTGAGAAACGATGGCTGGGCAGTGTGACTTGGCGGCTCCTAATGCCTAACACGCAGTGATTCTGCTACCAGAGCCTGTGGCAGGTACAGCCTTCACTGGCTAATGGGAGCTTGCTCATTTGTTTTCCTAAGAAGCCATTGTGGACTGTCAAGTAAATGGCGCACATTTGGAAAATGATCTGAATATACGTTTGGGGCCAAAATCTGTTCTGGCTTAATAGAAGCTTTGGAGGCGGCAAGGGAGGACTGTGGAAAAGAAGCCTTTCTTTTCAAGGAGCAGAGGGTCTTTTATAAGCCTGGCCAGAGGGTGGGATGCCCTTTGAGAGCGGTCCTTTTTAAGTCTGCTTGGAATTCAGGAAAGTTGCTATTGGTGCAGATTTTTTGTTAATTGACATCTCTATAACAGATCCACTATGGTGCTGATGAGCTGTGACCAATGGTAATTAATATTCATTTCTAAACCTCTTACCTCCTCGTGTCCTGAAGTTCTAGGAGAAAAGTGTTGTGGAAAACTCTTGGTGATTTCTTTCCTCCGTCCTCCCTAGCCTTGAATCCTTATTGTTTATAGAAACAAGGGAAAGTAAAATAACAGGTGAGAAAAAAGGAAACCTAGAGGCTTCTACTGAAGGATCAGAGGTAGGAGGGATGAGATGAAGATGCTTGGGACAAAGGTGTAGCTGGGAGCTGGAGGGCCAGTGAAGACTCCATCTCAAGTCAGTGACCCTTTCTGGCTTGGAGTCCAGAATTCCACATGAAGTGGACGTGGCTGTGTTGGGGAGTAAGGTCACCACTCACGCTATGAAATAGGCATAGTAGGGCTTAAAGTCAAAGGTTACTGGGAGAGAGAGAGCACAAAAGAGTGGAAAAGAGGGAGCCTTAATTACAGGAGCAGAGAAGGATGCTTTGGGACAGACAGGGCTCTGTCTAGAGGGGACAGGTTGCTGCCTCCAAGTAAGTGTGCACGGCAGGGGGTCAGTGTGAGGACTGGGGGGCCCTCTGCTCAGGCTGATCCGGTTTTCTCCCAGCAGGCACCGCTCCCTTTGGTAACCACTCTACGGGAGATTTCGACGATGGGTTTCTACGGAGAAAACAGCGCCGGAACCGGACCACGTTCACTCTCCAGCAGGTAATGATGCCCCCCTTCTGAGAGTCAGCTATCTCCTGCCTCCAAAAAAAAAGAAAAAAAAAAATCAGAGTTTGAGGAGCTCTTCTTTGTCTTTCAGAATAAGGCTAACTGATTGTGTTAATTGGATCTTTCTGTTTTCTTGAATTTATGTGTCAAGGAATCTGGGCAGGGGGCAGAGGACTTCGACCTCAATCCCAGATAGTAAGTGAGGAGACAATGATGGCGGCTCTGGTCTGCCTTAGGTTGAGTCTGGGGACAGTCAGACATTCTTACCCAATAGATAGACGAGAAAACTGGGGCCCAAGAGGTTGACTGCTTTGTAGAAGTTATCACTGCCCATAAACGGAAGGGCTACCACTGGAGCCTTGACATTGTATTTCCAGGATCCGAGCTCCTTCCCTTAAATCTGTCTTTCTCCCAGAGCGCCCTGGAGCAGAGACCCTCGGCGGTTTCTGTGGGCACAACACAGTGAGGGCTTCTGCAAGTGATTGCTCTTCTCCTATACCCGATGGTGGAAGCTGCGTGGATTGCGCTAATTCATAAGGCCAGCCTTAGATTTTGAGTCCTCTGGATCCATTTAAATGGAAATCGCATATAAATATTTGTGCCTCTCTTATTTCTACCTCTTGGGGTAGCACTGAGGTTGCTAGTCAAGCTTAGCTCCTAAGTCATCCACGGTTGCAATTTTAATTCTGTGGGATTTTTTTTTTTTTTTTTTCAAAGAGCCCTTTTCTACCCTTCTTCCTCTATTTGGTCTGGGGAACTACTTCCTCGCCACTCATAGCAAATTGGAAATATACATCTGCTTCCTCTCACCTAGCTGCAACCTCTCACCAGTAAGTATTTTTTCCTTTTACCAGCTGGAAGCTCTCGAGGCAGTTTTTGCCCAAACACACTACCCCGATGTCTTCACCAGAGAAGAGCTAGCCATGAAAATAAACCTCACAGAAGCCAGAGTGCAGGTAAACCTTCTTTTTAATTATTTAACTCTCGAATATTAAAACTGGCAAACTTTTTTTTTTTTTTCCCTGACATCACGACTGCAGAGTGCACATTTGGCCAAAGAAAGCAAATGAAGATGATCTGTCATTTTCATGATGCACTTTAATAACATCAACATAATGTGGAATATTAGATTAGGTTGATTAATCGGTCATTCATAATTAACTAGTGATAATGTTCTACACTAATTTGTCCGCGTCTCTAAGGTACTAAATTACATCAATGCACATCCATTTCCTTGCTTTGGAAAAAAAAAAAAAGAGCTGAGATGCTATTCTCAAAGCCGCTCTGACCGCTCTGGGGTAAGGCCGGTCAATTGCAGAGAACTGTGTTTTCATATGGGAACAGGGTAGGATCTGCTTTCCAGAAATTGCATCATGTCCAACTTCTCCCCAGCACGCGGACTCTTTCAGTGAAGTGGACCCGAAGACCATGGGCAATTGAAAAGTCTTTAAGCGGCAGCAGCGAAAGGGCTGCCTTGGAGACGAGCGTGGCCCACGGTGACTGTCTCTAAGCAGGATTTCTCTTTTAGAAGCTACATGGTGATTATGTTTAAGTGCACAAACCCGCCGAGCCCAGCAGATGTGCCCGGACACGGGAGGAACAGATTCGCAGCGCCGCCTCTCCGGGGCGAGCCATTCTTTGAGCACAATTATATATTCATTTTATTTATGGGGTTTCCTCCATGCTGTTTCTGTTCTTTTTTTTTATGTAGGGGCTTGGGGTTAAGACTATGAAAAGATCTAATTGTAGGAAATATAATAGTTTGCTTTTGGTTCCCCTGGGTCATGTTAGTATCTCTTAAAAACCAATGGCTGAAGAGAGATAATGGAATTCTGAGCAGTAAATTGGGGGTTGTAAACAAATTATTTCCCCTATAATCAGATTATGTGATCCTGATTATTAAATCTGAATATGAATCATTGGTCATATGCGGGCAAATTAAACTGATTATTATTTGGAAATGAAAATCTCCTTTGGCCAGCATGTCGTTTATCCTTTCTTTTTTTTAATGCCAGCTTGCCAATAGCTGCCTAAAGACTGAACTGCAAATTGAGATAAATGACACAATTATTGAGCATTCAGAAGTGGAAGATCATAACTTCTCCCTGAAAGGTGCAAGGGTGAGATAGGGGTGGTGACAATTAAAGCGGGGAACTGTTGTTGGGGCTATTGTTGGCTATTCTACAAACAGACAATGGCTCTGAAGCATTTGTTTAGTGAGCCTGCGTGTGGGGACATGGCTTCGGTGGCGGGAAGGGAGATGTGTTTACATTTAGACCCCTTGCTCATTCAAATATGATTAATGTTCTCTAAAGCAGGGTCTTAATCGAAGCTGATGTTGTCAAACAATAACTAAATAGGGAAATAAACGACTCCATCATGCTCTTTCCTCAGAAGCAGGTGAACTGTCAGTGCAAAGTCATTAAAATATGATAATGAAAAATAGCTCAATTAAATGTTGTTATAGCTGTGACCTTCATTCAATTAAGACGCGAGAAAGTGTCTGCATTTTGCTTTGTATTTAACTGCCCTAAATTTAGAATATAGATAAAATCATTATTCAATGGTCGCTGATATGTGCAATTAAAAGCCAACTAGATTTTTTTTTTAAAAGGAAAGAAACCAGTTAAAAGAGAATGAAGATTCAGAGGTGGGGTGGGCTGGCGGAAGGCTCAGCGTAGGGACCCAGGCTCTCTCTGGGGCCAGTCTGCCTGCAGCAGGAGGAGAGGATGCCCAGGGGAATAGGAGGAAGGTCTTGCCAGCCTTTTTTTTTTTTTTTTTAAAGCCAGGAATTATCTCCCAGGAGAAAGGGGGAAGAGATTTAGCTGGATGGAGTAAAGAGCTGCAGGATTTCACTGACCTCCAGGAACACCTTGGACCCAGGCTGCCCGGTTGCCATGAGGCTGTCCGGTAAATGCAGTCTTGGTTTCCAAGGCTTAAAGAATTCCACCTCAGCCTGTAAGAAGGCAATTAGAGCAAGTGAATCACAAGCCGCTTCCTAACCTGAGGATGGTGCAAATAATACTGCTAATATTCACCGGGTGATTGCTATGTGCCAGGCTCCATGCTCAGTCACATTTCTCTATGCTAATTTTCCTAACAATGCTTGGGGGTGGCCACTATTATCACCCCCAGACAATTTGGATCACCGTCCCCAGCCAAGCCACTGGGCTTCAAATTGTAGATCTGCCATTTGCCACCAGAATGACCTCGGGCAAGTTAATTACACTCTCTGTGCTCAGTTTTCTCATCTGTAAAATGGGGCTAGTAGAACTACCTGACTTCAAGGATTGCAGGGGTCTCTAAGCCAGATTCACTGGGGTCCAGAATTCTAAACCAGGGATGACTCCGGAGTCAGTGTTTCTAGTGCTGCTGGTCATGAACTTGTCGTGATGTGTCAGAGATGATTTCAGGGTGAAATCACATGTATGAGGCTGGACACACTCAGGCCAGACCTGCTGGAAGACAGGATAAGTATTTTTGAGGAAGAAACCCCAGGGTGGTGTTTTATAAACTGCTCTGATGATGAGTCCCCCCCTTTCCCCATAGGGAATACATTTCACATCAAATAAATGTACTTGCCTACACTGAGACTTTCCACGAGATGTACTTTTACCCTCACTGTGGCCAGTGCATTTGGATTCTTCCTTAACACTCATTTAAAAATGCCTGTCACACCTTCTACTCTGATTTTCTGAGCCACTCGTGGGTCTGAAGCTGTAATTCAGAGAGTTCTGTTTTGGTAGACCTTTGGAGACAGGAGGCTGTGCTCCTGCGCGCCTGCTGCAAGGTGAACTGTGAGCCATGGCACGGGGACCGGGCATTTGGGTTTGAGTTCTAGTTCCCTCCTTCTGTCTGATTTTTTGCCTCCATTGGGTGTGGGTTTCCATCGGGGGTTCAGGTTTGGTTCCAGAACCGAAGGGCCAAATGGAGGAAAACAGAGAGAGGGGCCTCTGACCAGGAGCCAGGAGCCAAGGAGTCCATGGCAGAGGTGACGCCCCCGCCCACAAGAAACATCAACTCCCCACCCCCCGGGGACCAGGCCCGGAGCAAGAAGGAGGCCCTGGAGGCCCAGCAGAGGTGAGGCTGGCTGGACCCCTGGGCCGGGAGGGCTGGCGGGTACACACGGTTGGAAACTCAGTGTGTGATTCTCTTTCTCTGCCAGCCTCGGGCGAACTGTGGGTCCCACAGGGCCTTTCTTCCCCTCTTGCTTGCCGGGGACCCTCCTGAACACAGCCACGTATGCCCAGGCCCTGTCACACGTCGCCTCCCTGAAAGGTGAGTTTGGGCTCTGCTGCCTGCTGGGCCGGGTGGGGACCCTGCTTGGCCCTGCTGGCCTGCACCACTTCCAAGGGGATTGTGATGATCATTTGCCTGTCCTGCTTTCTCAGTCCGGCCCATCCTTGCACCTGGGGCCGGTGCAGCTCCTTTCCTTCTTCTGTCAGTCACAGCCAGAGTCAGTTTCCAAACATGCTCTCTTGTTCCTCTTCTACATGACCTGAGAACCTAGGTGAAGCTCGTATCCCTGCACCTGACTGGGGGCTGACTGAGGGACGGCTGTTTCAGTGTTCACAGACTGCTCCCTCTCACTGGTCCCAGTTTTGGGTGCTAGCTTGAAGCTTTTGGGTGAGGCCTGTGATGGACAATTGTCCCAGCTCATGAAGACCCTCTTCATTCGTGTAGTTTGCCCACCCGCCTTCTCCAGGGTCTCCTAATATCAAGGACTCTGAATTGTTAGGGTTTGTGGTTTTCTAAGATTTGCTTTCTTCTCAAAGGCTGTTGTTGTCTGAAGGCTGGAAACTATTAGGGGCATTTTTTTTTGCAAGTACATTTTTTTTTTATTCTTATTGACGTGTAATCAATTTACCATGTTAGTTTCAGGTGTATAGCAAAGTGATTCAGTTATACATATATACATATATATATATATACACATATATATATACATTTTTTCAGTTTCTTTTCCATTGCAGCTCATGACAAGAAATTGAATATAGTTCCCTGTGCTATACCTAGGTCCTTGTACAGTTTATATTGTTAGGGACATTTTTGTCAGGTCCAGAGAGGGGGACTCTGATGGGACTGTTCCTTGGGGATCACCGGGGCACCCACACTGGATGAATCGGCCCATCCAGTATCTGTCAATTCCTGGTCCCAAACCCACTCTTCTTGCCATGAGATCAGCCAGCTGTGCTGGCCGGGAGCAGGGCGGGGCCCCACAGTGGGTCCAGGGCAGTGAGTGTTAATGTTGGCGGTTGTCTTGTCTCTGCAGGTCTGGGAGGTGGGGGTGCAGGCTTGGCTGTAGGCTTTTTCCTGATGATAGGCAGTGGGGGAGCCCCCCCTAGGGTGTTTCCTGCTTGTTCTGCATTAAGGTCTGGGGTCTTCTGCCCTTGAGGGGTCCTCCTCCAGCAGATTGATCAGACACACACACACACACACACACACACACACACACACACACACACACACACAGAGTGATGATCTGCATTGCAAATGTGGTTTCTGGAAGCTGAATGAAGGCATGATGGAGCCCCCCTGGGGATTCTCCAAAAAGGAGAGAACATTCTAGGCCCAGAGAGCAGGACGTGCAGAGTGCCAGGAGCAGGGAGGAGAACCAGGTTTGTCTGGAGAATGGCCGGTACATTGGGTGCCCACAGGAGAGTGCCCAGAGATAAAGTGGAGGGGCCCGAGCTTGCAGGCCCTGGACACCGCACCCCCGCATCTGGATTTTCCTCTGTAGGAGCTGGGGCCCTGAGGCCTGGAGCCAGTTCTGAGTGGTCCAGGCAGCTGGGCGAATCCCTGGGCTCAGATGGCTGGAGTGGGAGGATGAGGCTCAGCTCCATCCAACTCTGGGTGCCGTGTGCCCCGGCGCTTCCTTCAGCTCCAGGGTCTGTGTGCTTCAGGGGCCAAGTAGAGTCCCCTCTACCCCCGACAGAGTGGCCCTGGGACATATTCACAGACACAATAGGCTGGTAGGGCACTGTGGAGGTGGAGTCCCAATTGGAAGGGGCTTCTGGAAGCAGATTACCAATGGGACGTGGGTATCATTCAAGGAACTGGTCTGGGCAGAGGAGCACTCCTATATCCATCTGTCTGTCGAATCCTCTCTACTTTGGTGAGGATCAGCTCAGCTCCTGAGAGTAACCGTCTCATTCCTAAATGTTCTCTGCTTGCTCCGCTCCAGCCTCATGATGAGTTGGAGGTGAATTCTATGTCTCTTTGGTGGGGTAGCCCTCGGGGTTGGTCTGTAACAAGCCCAGACCCTGGTGGAGGTCGGAAGGGGCTGAAGGAAGGGAGAGAGGGCTAGGTTGCTGGCAGGGAGGGCGGGATGGTGTCTGCCAGCCAATAAGGCAGTGATGAGAGGGACAGAGCAGAAGGAAGCAGGGCTGAAGGGAGGGGCCAGTAACCTGTCACCCTTCCTCTTTGTTCCTCACTCTTATGTACTCCCCTCAACCCCAGCACCTCCCTTGGGGTCTGCCTTGTGCCTATCTCACTGGAAACACACTTTCCTTTGATGGCAGGGGGGTGGGGGCTGGGGTGGGGGTGCGCAGAATTCTGCAGAGGTGACAGAAGTCACTGTGTGCTCACCGAACTAGGGCACATCTTTGTGCCTTGTGGTGGCACTTGCTTAGTCAGCCTGCACATCCCCACTGGAAGGCCTTCCTGGCCACAGTCAGGGAGACGAGGTGTGCTGGGGCCAGTGGCACGCTCAGATGTTTCCAGAACCAGGCAGGCGATGAGTGAATTGAGTCTGTGTAAGCACTATCTTCACCACCCTCCCCACCGCCCGCCTGCCCCACCACCTACAAATAAGCTTTTGCTCATTAGACGCACGCAGGCTTCTGTGTTCTCCTCCTGGCATGCACAGCTCCTCCCCAAGCCTGCCCCCCAGCAAAGCTCCCCTCCTGTGGCTCATTGTGACCCCCTTACTCACCTTGGCTCTTGTTACCTGGCCTCACCAAGCAGCTGGCTTTTTAGTCTCTAAGTCATGTTGGAGAGGGAAGGAAATGAGTGATTATTGAAAACCTTTGCTCTGCTCTGCCCGGTGGTCTCCTGTGGGGTCCCGTTGAATTCTCACGGTAGGGTGGCGTAGCAAACATCGTCTCCAGGAGGCTCTCTAGCTGCACAGGTCATCAGTGGAGCTGAGATTGCTCCGAGATAGCACTGGGTGGGATATCTGTGCACTTGAAAAGTGCCAGACCCCGTGTGGTGGCACCACGCAGAGTGAGATATAGTGAGCTGGAAGTCTCTGAGTCAGCTGGTCATCACAGCCTCGCTCCGCTGGAGATGCGCTTGTGGGACATGCCTCTGCCTCAGGACCGGGGGTGACAAAATGTACCTACAAGTCAGGTGCTGGGCAGTCTGGGGTTCAACCCTCAGTTGTTTGGTGGAACATTTAAGTGGTCCGAGGCCAACATCTTTGAGAGTTTTACAGCCTACATCTTCTTCTCCCAGGATTCCTTAAGCTATAGAAGTTAGGTGCATGACCTAGTCTGGACCCAAGAGAGAAACGGACCCAATTTTCTAGTCCTGGCTCAGTGTCAGGACCTGTGGGCCGTGACCCAGCCTCCCTTACGTGAGCTCACCCCCAGAGGTGACTGAGCAGCTGGATGCTGGCAGGCCTGGTGGTCTGAGCCTTGCTTCCCAGGGGACTCTGGCCAGCGAGGGGGCTCCCTCAGCTAACTGGGAGGAGCTTCATGCCTGCGGGTGCTGGAAGGTTTCTGTGCCCATCCCTCTTTATACAAACAAGAAACCGAGGCTCCGGGAGGGGAAACCACTTGCTTACATGTCACTTATCAGCGAGGTCTCCCCTTTGAGATGGAGGCTGCTCTCCACACTATCCTGATGTGCCCTTTCCTCCAGTCACGATTTATTCATTCATTCCTCTGGGTGGGCACCTGTTGGTAGAGGCTTGGGATCCCCACCCCCTTCTCCCGGCAAATGAGGACAGCTGTGAGTCCATTGGCTGTGAGCCCTGGAGGAGGAGTCTGGACTCACCCAAGAGACCAGGACCATTGTGAGCTAAGCAACGCAGCCCCTTCCAGCCCAGAGAACCCAACCCACTTCTCCAGGCCTGAGGGCACTTACAAATGACAAGAAAGAAATCAAAGTGAATTTCAGCCTCCAGCCCCAAATCAGCAGTCGTGGCTCCTTCCCCAGGCTTTGTGGTCCTAGTGGAATCCCAGAGCCCTGGACTCATGATGCCAAGTGTCTGGGGAGGCCACCAAGGTTCCAGCTGCTCCCGAGACTCCAGACTGGAGACTCCAGACCAGGGCTTGAGAATCCAAGCCAGGGCTGACCTGTGCTGCACCAGCACCTGGCCCGGGAGGAATGCGGGCTCCCAGGGCCCGGGCAGGGTCAGTTCTCCCACGGGGCACATGGAGCACCCCAAGGAGTGGTCCCAGAGCCAACTAACTGCCTGAGGAGCTTTGTGTACAGTCGAAGGACTCTGATTTGAGGGTCCTGGTCTTTTGGTTCTAGGCGTTGTTGTGACTGATGCGATGTCGCTGCCTGGGAACCACTGAGAGAGCCTCCAAGAGTGTTTGTGGGTGTAGCATGGGGGTTGTTGAGGTACAGTTGGCTGAGTTCTTCTAAGCAGTGGTCCTTGAAGTCCTTAGTTACTGTAAGTAGTTGTGCTCGCCTAGAAACACTTCGGTTTTGAAAGTGCTCTGATAACAGGAGCATTCATGGAATACTGGTGATCTGCTCCGGGTGCAGGTGGCACTGGGTGGGGTGGGGGGGGAGGGCAAGAGGGGACGGATGGAGAGGGGGCTGCTGGATGTAGAGGGAATGTGCCAGGTGGGGGCGCCCACGATTCCCAGAACACAGAGCTATGCTGTGTCTCCAAGCCTCGCCTCCAATGTGAGCGGGTGGACGAGCTGGACCCAGGCAGCTCTGTGACTGTGACCCAGAACATGCTGGGGTATCTAGACTCTGCTTTTTTAGCTTTAGGTTATGGGGTGGGGGGACGTGACCCTGAAATGACAGGTCTTTCAGCTGCTTTGCTGAGCTTTGACACACAGACTAAGTCAGTAGCAGAAAACTTCAGATTATAGTTTTCTTGGGAAATTAGAGGCCCTAATTTTCATTCCCTGGGGATACCTGTTGAGGGCAGGGGCCTGGGGTTTTGAAAGTGGCTGGAGGGCTAGAGAAACCAAGATGGGGCTGGAAATGACGTCTGTCTTTGGAAAACCTGCACAGCTTGGAACTGCCACAGTACATGCCGAGGGGCTTGGTGGTTCTGCCTCTGGTAGGGGGATGAGGGGGGAGAACTTCTGGAGCCTTGCCATCTGCTACAGTACTGCCATTCTGTGCTGGGGGACTGTGATCTGCTGCCAGCTCCCCCTCTCCTGCCCCCCGGCTTGGGCAAGAGGCTGAGTTGCAGCCCTGGGGCTGAAGCACTGGGGTCATCCATTCACACAACACAGCAAGGCTCAGTATTGGGGTGTGCGGTGGCGTGTGCATGGAAGGATGTGTCTGGACAGGTCAGCAAGGCTGCTCAGGCAGTCAGCAGCCAGGGAACAGGGGAGGTGGGGGTGGCGCCCTGGAAAGAATTGAGGTTGTGGTCCCTCAGGAATGGCTGGTTAAATGGGGTGTCTACACGTGGAGGTGTGGCAGACTAACCCCCCAGGCTCTGCTAGGCAGGCCTCTGCTAGGCTGTGGCCCATCAGAGAGGGCCAGGAAACTGCCCACCGGGACAGAGCCAGGTAATCAAAAACCAGGCACTTGTGGAATTTCCCTCCTTTGATTATCCTTTAATTTTCAAGCAGTCAACTAGCACAGTGGCTTCAAGCAAGGGCTCTGGGTGGTCTGCCTCGTGTGAATCCTCATCCTTCCATTCTCTAACCTTGTAAGTCGTGAGTAAAGTACTGGAACCTTCTACCTATTTTTTTTTAAAACTGATTTAAGTACCTATTGATTTATTCAACAATTATATGATCTTAGAATTGGACTGGACCAAGGTCGGCATCTTACTCAACCTCTGTCCACACATCCCTTCCTGTGGTCATCCAGGCTCTGCCGGGTATTTCCCGAGAGGAAAGCTCACTATTTCATGTCGTGTGGGACACTCTCCCTCTGTCTGTGAATTGGCCATCTTGGCCATCATAGGACCGATTCATAGGACGGAATGAGGAGAGAGTGAGTTAGAACATCTGAGGTTCTTAGACCAGTGGAGGTGCTCAGTAAACACTCTCATTATTAACCAGATTCCTCCATTCTCATTTCCCAGTCACTGGGTCCCTCACATCTTTAAAAGACCCCAGGAAATGCCTTTTCTCCCAAATGTCTCCCATGTTGTTTCTAACATTCACCTTTTGCTTGTAACCCTCACATTCTGATTTTTGGCAACGATGGAGGCCCTTCCCGCCCCTGGGAAGATTTTCTGATCAGGGTGCCGGTCCCCTCCCCGGGGCTTCATGAAACCAGTGATGTGCTTTGCACTCTGGGGTGGCCAGAGAGGGCCCCTCCCAGCCAGGCAGGGAGTCAGTATGTTTCTATATGGGGTGTTTCACAAAAATTCAAAAATCAAAGGGCAGCAAGACCCGCCCCCCCTGCAAGCCAGGGTTTACATAACAATAATGAGCATCCAGAGAAAAAGCCTTTGCAACACAAAGAGTTTTCCTGCCCGGTCTTAATGGCCAGCCTTGCGTTCACAATTCATTAATGCAGAGGAGGTTATTAATGGCCGAGGGAAGCGTTTGGGTTTGTTCCGGGGAAGTGCTGGCCGCAGGACGGGCCGCAGTCAGCCGAGGCCCACTCCCTGGCGCACTTAGCCCGGCTGCCTCTAACCTGTGATCGGAGAGCTGGGTGTGAGGGGGAAGCTCATTACAGCTGCCAGGGGAGAGCTTGCCGAACCCAGCCCACGCTCATGCCCGGAGTCACAGCCACTCTCCCACGCTGGGCGGGGCGGTGCGCAGGGCGGAGGCATCAAGGCTGGCCTTCCACAACCGGAGGGGGCAGGAGGGAGGGTGGGCAGCCGGCGGGGCACGCCGGGCCTGTGGGGGCACTCAGTCCCCGGTGTGATACCCTGGAGTCAGGTCTCAGGTGAGAGAACAGCAGCAGAGCAGAGGAATGAGGTCTGACACTCTCTTAAGCTCCCCTCCCCATCCGCTCCTTGGGAGGAGAGATGGCCCCTGTGGTCCTGCATGGCTCCTCGGTCGCCCGGGCGAGGAGGAGCCCAGAGACAGAGAGACTTGTCCCCACCTTTGCAGCTGAGCTCTGTCAACCCAGGCCTTGCAGAGACTGTGAGGGCTGATGGAGATGCTGTGTGCCAGGCACCCTGCCTGGAGCTGACACGCGGTGAGTGCTCAGCAGATGCTAGCAATTGGACTAACAGTCCTGGGCCTGCATCACGTGTGTGAGGACGAAGCAGGAGGTGAAGGGCAGGGTGTCCAGAGCTGGGAAACGGTCTGACCATGTCCTTCCTGAGGGCAAGGCCCCTTAGTTAGCCAAGAATGCACCCCACTGCTTCACATTGGCCTTGGCCCTTGGGCTTCCAGGCCAGAGTAAATCTCCCAGAGTCTGAGACTGGAAGGGCTTTATTGGCCAGTAAACATTTGCCCACCAAGGCTCAGCTCAGAGCCGGAGGCAGCCTCTTCCCCCTCCAAGTCCCCCACAAAGCGTTTCCCCCCTATTTCTCTTTAATCACCTTTTCCTTTGTGTTGTGATTTCTTTTTTAAATCACAGTTTTTGAAAACAATGAAAATTGTTTTATTTTGAAACATGATAACCAGAAAAATTTAGACGACATACATCGAGAGCTTAATGAATGATTTTAAGCACTTATGCAGCCTGCACCCCGGAAGCCCCCACATCATTTGGGCCCCTTTCTACTCACATCACTTTTCCTTCCCAGAGAGGAAACCACGGCCCTAATGTTTCTGATAACACAGCTTTGCCAAGCAGCTGAGTAGGCACTCAAAAACACTACTGTCTAGTCTTAAATTTTTGGACCTGTGTGTGTATATACATATAACTGGAGTCATACAGTATGTATTCTTAGTGTCTGGCTTCTTTGACTTGGCATTATGTTTGGGAGATTTATCCACGTAACTAGGGTTAGTTGTAGATTCTTCACGATATTCTATGTACATGATCAGATCATCTGCGGTTAAAGACAGTTTGTCTCTCTCTTTCCAGTCTTCATATAGTCACCCCTGGGGGATTGGTTCCAGGACGACCTCCTCCCACAACCTCCGTACCAAACCCCGCCCATCCTCAAGTCCCTTATGTAAAATGTGGTGTAAGGAATGCAGGTGACCCTCCGTATCCGCAAGTTTCACATCCGCAGATTCTATCACCTGCAGATTGATTTTAATCGGTTGGTTGAATCTGGGGATGCGAAACCCACAGAAACAGAAGGTCAGACTGTACCTTTTATTTGTCTTTTTCTTGTCTGGCCATGTTGGCTTGAACCTCTAGTACAGTATTGAATAGAAGTGGTGATAATGGGCACCCTTGCTTTGTTCTTTTGTTTGTTTGTTTGTTTAAAAATAACAGCTTTATTGAAATGCAATTCACATACCGTTCCGTTCATCCATTAGAACGCACAACTCAATGACTTTTAGTGTAGTCAAGAGTTGTGCAACCATCACTACCATCGACTTTGGAACTTTTTCATCACCCCAGACCTATTAGCAGTCACTGCTCATTTCCCCCAACTCCCCCTGCCCCAGGTAACCACGAACATTTCTGCGTCTATAAAACTTGGACATTCCATGACTGCCATTGTGGACATTTCACATGAGTGGAATCATAACATGTGTGGTCTTTGTGCCTGATCCTTGCCTCATTCCCTTATTCTTGATCTCCGGGGGAAGCCCTCACAATTTCATAATCGCAATCGTGTTTACTGTCTGTCTATTTTTTTTTTTAATTTTAAAGATACCCTTTATCAAGTAAAGATATTTTCCTCTTGCCCTAGAGTTTTATTTTTAATTATTCTTTAAAAAATCATGACTATCAATGGATGTTGAGTTTCATCCAACATTTTTTCTGCTGCTGTTCAGACAATCACATGATTTTTCTTTCTCAGTATATGAATATGGTTGGTTACATTGATTGATTGTTTAGTGTTAAACCAACTGTGCATTCCTGGAATAAACCCAAATTACATGTATAGCTGGATATGCTGATACTCTGTTTAGAGTTTTTGCATGTATGATCATGAAGAAATTAGCTTCTGATTTTCTTTTCTTATAATCTTCATTCCAGGTTTCAGTAGTGTTTTATTTACCTGCAAACTTAGTATAATAGAAGTAGCAGCAGTGGGGAGGGTATAGCTCAGTGGTAGAGTGTATGCTTAGCATGCATGAGGTCCTGGGTTCCATCCTCAGGATCTCTATTAAAAAAAAAAAAGCAGAAGCCAAACTGCCCTGCAGTTTTATTATCTCTCCTGATTCTGAGGACTGGCTGGGCTCAGCCGGGCAGTTCTGCAGCTGCTTTTGCCTGGGGTGTCTCATGAGGTTGCAGTCAGATGGCAGCTGGAGCTGGTCCATCCAAGATGGCGTCACTTCTCTGCCTGGTGCCTTGGCAGGGGTGCTGGGAGGCTGGGTACTTTGTCTCTCTCTCCTGTCTCTCTCTCACTCTCTCCATGGTGAGCCTGGTGGGATTTGGATGGTGTTTGGGTCCTAAGAATGTAAAAGCAGACGATGTCAGCTTACGCTCAAACAGGCAGCGTTGCTTCTGCCCTATTCTATTGACTAAAACTGCTCACAGAGCCAGCTCAGACTCAAGCGGAGGGACCTGCACACAGTTGTGACTGTTGGGAGAGTGGTTCATTGAAGGCCCTCTTTAGAGACTGACTACACAGGCATTGAGAATACTTGGGCCTCGTGACATGAGACGGGGTGTTCATTTGTTTTTGAACCGACCTAACTTCTCAGTCCTGACTATGAGCACTTTAAGGGCACTGGCCATACCTGACTCACCTCTAGGTCCTCCTAAGCCACTCACCCCCTTCTAGACCACTCAGCCCCTAACACGGGGTCTGGTGCAGAGTGAGAGATAGTGAAGTTGGGTGAAGGAGGAAAGAAGGTCATGCTGCTCTGGGAGACCCCAGTCTACTAGGTGTGGCCCTGCACCACTGGCCACCTGCTGGGCCTAGAAACTGCTGGGCCCTCCTGTCTTTCATTCAGCACCCACTGAGCACCCTACTTTGCCCGATTCTGAACTGAGCATCCTTTGATGAATTAGACACATCCCTATCCTATGGGGCTCACAGGCTGGGCATGGGCTTGATGAGACAAACAGGTCAATAAAGGATGCTATGGCATGGGACACAGTCCTGTACTCCCAACAAGGGCATGGAAGGTGTGGGGGAAGCCCAGAGGCGGGAGGAACTCTTTCTCTGTGGGAATGAGGAGGGGTTTCCAGAGGAAATGCTTGAGTTGGCCTTGAAGGAAGTAGAGGAGTTACCCAGTGTGGGTGGCCACTCCAGGCAGACAGAACAATATGAGCAAAGGGCCTGGAGCCAGTGGGGATGCAATGTAGAGGAAAGGGCAAAGCGTGAGGTTGGATGGAGCCACGGTCCTAGGAGAGGATGGTGTAGTCTCCACGTGAATCCAGGCTCTGGAGTCAGACCAGCCACGGCCCTTTACTGTGCCCCTCCTGTTATAAGGTCAACTTAGGGCAGACCCCGGTCTCCTTATCTGTCAAATGAGGGTCATCATGGCCTCAGTACCCGAGATTGCCTGTGGTCTATAGGGTGTGTATCTGTGTCTGGCACGTCCTGGTGCCCAGTAGGTGCTGGTGATTGTTGTTAGGGTTATGACGATGAGGCCAAAGGTCATTTGTGATCTGATTAGGGTTTGGGTTTGGATCTCTGGGGCAGAGGATCCTACTTCCTGCAGGGGCTCACTCCTCAAGGGAGAGGCTCCCAGGACCCTGTGCTCAGTCCACAAGGTCCACAATGTGCAGCTCCCAGAGAGCAGGACAGCCTTCCAGGGGCTCTGGGCTGGTTTCTGAAGGTACAGATGTTTGGGGAACAGGGAACTGGAAGGATAGAACGTGCTCTGTCCTCATGACCCAACCCCTCATGGTTGGGTCAGCCCTGGCCCCTCCATGCCTAGCTGATGTTAGGAAGATGGGGGTAGAGAGCCAGCAGTTGATATTTGGAAGGAATCTGTTTGTTGAGTATGTTACCAGGAAACAGTAGGGGAAACTGAGGCCCAGGGTGGGGGTAAGACTGTCCGAGGTCACACAATTCCTCTGTCAGACGAGCCAGGGACCCCGGTGTCCCACCTCCCAGCTCCCCACGCCCTGTATTGATTCTTTGCCTTTTACAGGCACCTGCTGTCATTCTCTGGCTTTCAAAACTGCAATTCACTTTCCAGAAGCCATTTCCTATGGGTGCTGATGGGTTTGCCCTTCCTGCTAATCAATGGGGCCCTGGAGTGCAGGGAGCTGAGCAGAGGGCTCCTGGCTTGTGCCCAGAGGCAGCAGGAGAAGCAGGCTGCCCGGCCAGAGTGCTGGCTCCCGCCGGGAGGAGGGAGGACGGTGCTCACTGGCATCGGACCGCCTGGAGCGTGCATCCCTGCTGCTCCTCTGGCTGGACCGGGGTCCTGGATCTGGGCGCTGTCATTATTTGCTTGCCCTTCCAGAGGTATCCAAACAGAAAGGGGGCATTGGCGCTGGCCCTGAGGCACAGGCTGAGCTGACTCCTGTCGGGGAGGGTGTGCTGAGTGAATAAGCAGCTGACGGGACAGTGGGCGCACATGTGCAGTGGAGCCAGGGGAGGGGTGTAGCATCAACTCCCCCAGAATAACCTGCCAAATTAACCTGGGGACTTGGGCATTAATCAGACCGGATAACTCTGTGATGACCTTAGTTTTTCTTTTCGTGGGGTATTGAGGAAGCTTAGAACCTGGGAGATGGTAACATTGAGGAACTAAAATACATCCACTCAGGCAGGAAAGATAGACGCTCCCTCCCTTTCTCCCTTCCCCAAAGACTCGAGTGTTTACTTTGTACCAAAATTGGCCATTTTTAGCTCTGGAATCAGGACAGAGGGTGGGCTGAGCGTGGTCAAAGGGCGCTTACCCTGCAAGTTTGGGAGGTGAGGTGGGTATAAAAATAAATACAGCTTGTGGCAAAGAGGCAATAAAAACCCTAACCCAGGGACAGGAGAAACCACGTCAGGGGTTCTGTGGGAGAAGTCATCTGGGAGTGAATTTGACCTTGTTGTGTTTTTGTTGGTGAACACAGTCAGTCATAGCATCTAAAAAAATCTCTGCTTGAATATCGCAGGTGTCTACCAGCCCTGCCACGCAAACGCTCCTTCTGAAGTGTAAGGAACCGGTACTAAGAATCACAGAATATGTCAATTTATTAATTTAGCTCTAAAGCAAAAAGAAATGAACTACAGCATTTGTGTGGAAGGTCTCATAAATCCACTTCCTCATTTCCTTGCTCAATTCTTTTACCCTTAACGTGAACATTCAATAAGAAATCGGCGTTCGAGAGCGCTCCTTGCAACCAAACTTGTAGTTCCTGTTCCCTTTTGATGGTGAAAAAGTGCTCTCGGCAGAGACGAGACAGAACTAACTTAATTTTTCCTGTCAGTCTCTGTAGTAGATCAATTAAACTGCCAAGGAGATCAAATATTTCAGACTGTATTTATTACATTAAGTATTTATGTTCAGGCCGAGCCTTTAAAGCATGATGTCATGTAGGAATGGAGGCCGATTAGATCAATTCAGCAGAATTTGCTGTGACTTAATGGAAATCTAATTGTGTGTTTTAATTTAGGGTCCAGGAGGTAGTAGGTTCTCCAAACAAAACGATTTTCAGGCTGCATTTGGGGGTCGAGGGCTTTGGTGGTGGGACACGTGGTAGAGATGGAGGAAGGAAGTCGTGGCCTTTTAGGTGCTTTGCTGGCTTGGTGGGAGGTGGTTGCATCCCAGGCAAGGGGCCACTGACTTCAATCCCCACTGAAAGGGAGATGGATGGAATGCTCCTGGTGGATCTTCCATGGTCAGCCCTTAGCTGCATGTTCTCTGGTCCCTAACTCCAGTGCAGACTGAGGCCATTAGCAGTCGTGGGGTCTCAGTTGGGTGCCTAGGACCCAGTCCTAATTCCTTAGCCACCTCAGTGGAAAGCATCCATCCCATCCTCTGAATGAAAGGAGATGAGAAATCACGAGTCACCATAAAAAGATACCCTTATTGTGAGAGTAATACTTGGTCCACTTAGAAAAAGGGGAGAAAACAGCAAAACACAAAGAAGAATATAAAAATCATTCATAATTTTTAACATCCAGAACCAAACACTCTGAATATTTGTTATTGGCACATCTGCTTTCTTCCCATTTATAAATAGATATCTCTAATACATTTATGTATTTTGGACCTTATTTAGAAATTTAAAATTTTTTAACCAAAAAAGGTTAAATTTATTGATATTTTCTGATTCTAAATAAAACTATATACTATATATACCTATGAACTCATATATATGTATGTACTGTGTATATATGAGTATGTACATAGACATACATGTACCAAAATGGGATCATACTGACTTACTCTTTCTTAACCTGCTTTTTAAACTTAATATTATATTATTATTATTATTTTTATGGCACCAAGTAGCCTCCTACAATATAATTTTGTCACAGCTTCAGTGCATTCAATATGGTGATTATAACTTAGTCAATTTTCTATTATTGGGCAATTAGGTTATCTATAGTTTTTTGTTGCTCTATGCCACACTGGGATAACTTCCTTTGCAGCTAATTTAATCTTTAGCCCATTCATGATGATAGCTTTCTGAGAGATTAAAAAAGAAAAGGAAAAAAAAAAAAAAACTAGAGCCCCCAGTCTGGAAATCTAGTCATTAAAAGACGAGATTTTTAAAGTTTCTTTGGCTTACTCCTCAAAATTTTATTGGCAGAATAAAAGGTGCTACTTTTTGGTCTGATGGGAAAGGCTTCACAGCTGTGAAGACAGTGGAGGACTGCTTGTAACGCAGGATGGAGGAGCAGGGCGGGGGAGGATGCTCACGGACCTCCCCGCATCCTGCATCTCAGGCAGATCCCACTGTTCATCCTGCGTGTCCTCCAGGGATGCTCAGAGCAAGTCAAGTTCTTCATCTGTCCGTTGAATCGCATTGTTAATTGAAATAAGCTGTGAGTGGTGACTTAGTCTTGCCCTTTCATTTATATGGGGTCATGGAAATGATCATTGTTGGAGGGCTTCGGGCTTCATAGAATTTCTCCCCAAGGTAGGTGTGTCACCTCCTCTTACAGATGAGGAAGCCAGAGGTTGGAAAGATGGTGAGAAGTCCCATGACTGGTTAACGGTGGTACCAAACTTCAAAGCCCACTTTCTCCGTCCTCGTCAGGCTGCCCCTGGCTTTCAGACCCCAGAGACGTCCTATTGCCACTCTCATTTTATAGGATTTTGATAATTATTTCTCAATTTTGGGGTAGACGTTTTCCAAAGTGCCTGTCACCACCCTGACATAATGAAATCAGTACAGAGCCTCTTAGAGCCGACTCGGCGTCACTCCATCACTAATAGACAAAGGCTTGGTGTGGTTTTCAAAGCCCTTTCAAACACCATCCCTTGTGATGGTTCCCCTGGTGACAGCTGGCCTCACCCATCCTCAGCTATGCTACTTTGCTTGTCTTGTACTCAGTGGCCCCAGGTTACTGTGTGTGTTGACTTTTGGGGCTGTTTTATAAGTTTTTGTCTCTTTTCTCAATATTACCCATCAATGTGTCGGCCATTAGCAGCTTCATTGCTTTCTAGTTAGCGGCAGCCTGGTAAGTCAGACAACTTACGTTAGAACTTAGAAGTGCACTTGGAAGAGTCTTTAAGCACTTGGTGAGAGCCTTGAGCCTGCTTTTCGTGGGCAAAGTGCACGTGCTTTGGGGTCTAGGTTTTTACTCGGTAACTATTTGTTCATCTGCCGCCCTGAGCATCGCAGGGGAGACTTCCCCATTTGGCTACATCTGGCTTTCAGTAGTGCTCCAGCTTTGACCAAGCTGTTTGGGCAGGAGGCACATGGAGAAACCTCGTGATGCTCTTGCTACTGTGATATCCTGGAGAGATCAAGAGTTCGTTCTAAAAGGATCCATTTGTAGAAATCATTGTGTGCGTGTGTGTGTGTGTGTGTGTTAAAAGATGGTTGTGAGAGTTAGGGGAGATGCGGGTTGTTGGACAATTTAAGTTAGATTGAAATCAATTGAAATTCTGAAAACCTGTTAAAGTTGGAAGGGGAACTCTGCTTTGTAATTCACGTCTCATTCTAAAACCAGTCCTTTTCTCATTGAAAGGGATTCAGAAACTTGTCTTGTCCAATAGCCCATATGATGCACAAAGATTCTATACAACATCCAGTCCAGGGGACTTGGAAATCCACCATCCTCTGGAGAGAGCCCTCTGCATGTGCATAGCATTCTGAGGGTGAAGAAAGGAAAGCCCCTCTTTCTCTCTCACTCCACCATGGCTTCTATTCCACCTGCACCCAGAGAGAGGCAGTTACCTCAGATCCACTGTCTTGGGATCAGCTCAACTCAATTGCCCCAGTTCTTTCACTTTTTCACTCTTCTCTCCTTCCTTCCCTCTCCCCTTGCTCTCTCTGGTCTGATGATCTGACCAGGATTTTACCCTCCCTTTTTCTACAGGTTCTGCCTCTGTTAAGGCAACCCACTACCATACGGCGTCACAGTGAACTTACTTATTACGACTTACTGAAGTCATATTGATACATGTTCTACTGCTGAGACACATCCCCATCTGTACAATTGGATCCTTGGGTGCTGATTATACACTTTACCTGTTTCCCTGAAAAATACTGTCCAATTAGGTTTGTCTCCTGGTTTGCTTTCGATCTTGTCTGCTGTCCAGATGGCCAATCTCAGCCTTGTCTGTACCTGCCTTCTGGATCTCATCTGTGTTCTCCTCCAGGGAAGGGCAAGACAGAGAGAAGGGGACTCCCCCAGTGGTTCATTTTTTCAGCATTTCTCGATGTGGCTGTTCAGACGTTATGAGTATCGCCCTGCTTTGATGGGCACTTGGAGTGTAGATGAGGGAAGAGGGTGATGTCTGTGAGGGGCTTAATGCCAAAGACTTTTGTTGGGCTGGGTCTATCTCGCAGGGTCTGCCCTCTGCTGTGGAAATGACCACCCCACGGGCACGGTTCAGTCACAGGACCGAGGCAGGGCTCAAGGGAGTGTGCAAACCACGTGATGCTTCCTCAGCCAAAGACCTGCAGGTCAGGTGGGTCGAGGGTGCCACCCTCGAATGTGAGTGGGTGTGCAGTGGGTGAGTGTGGGTGGCCTCAGGCACTTTGGAAGTCCAAACCCGCTGAAGAAACCATAAAGGAATCCCAGCCTCGGCTTGTCCTCATCTGCCCGATGACGTTCACCTGAACTATCTTTTGGCTCTTACAGTTTTTTACCTCTGATGCATTTTATTTTATTTTATTGAAGTACAGTCAGTTTACAATGTTGTGTCAATTTCTGGTGTATAGCATACTGTTTTAGATATATATATATCATACATACATTCCTTTTCATATTCTTTTTCATTACAAGTTACTACAAGATACTGAATACAGTTCCCTGTGCAATACAGTAGAAACTTGTTGCTTATCTATTGTATATATAGTAGTTAGTATCTGCAAATCTCACACTCCCAGTTTATCCCTTCCCACCCCCTTTCTGCCTTGGTATTATAGTTTTGTTTTTAAGAATATATTTTATTTGTAATTTTGGTAAAACACACATATGATAAAATTTACTCTCTTAACCATGTCGAAGTGTATAGCTCCAAGTGTTAAATACATTCCCACTGCTGTGCAACCATCACCACCATCCGTCACCAGGACTCTGTCATGGTCCCATCATCCCAAACTGAACCTCTGTCCCCACTAAACCTTAACTCCTCATTCTCCTCCCTTCAGCCCTGGCAGCCACCATCCTACTTTCTGTCTCTCTGAATTTGACTCTGGGCACCTCCTACAAACAGATTCAGACAGAATTTGTCTTTTTCTGACTGGCTTAGTCCACTTGGCGGAATGTGCTTGAGGTTCATGCATGTTGTAGCCCGAGTCGGAATTTCCTTCCTTTTTAGGGCCGAACAAATACTCCATTGTATGCACAGCCCTTAGAGTTTTTCACCAGTGTCTCCCAGAGTCGTTGGCTTCGTCTGGTCCTTAGTTTCCCCGCATCCAGTGAGGGGGGTGAACTAGGTTGTTGCAGAAAAATGTGTTACAGCTCGGTGCTACAGCTCAGTTGTGACAGCAACCTGGATCTGGGCGAGAGACCAAGCAGCACTCAGAGACTTGGAGAACTCAGATTTATTACAACAGCAGGCCCAGAAGAGTTCACACTCTAAACTGCGACTGTAGGTTTACACAGGTTTTTATAGGCTGCCAGTTTATACTTTGCAACATCATTTGCAAATAAGGTATAACAAAAGTTGACTAATTAGGAACAAGCTTTGTAGAAATGGACCAATCAGGAGGGAAAGAAATAACCAATCAGGAGTGGGGGAAATGGACCAATCAGGAGTGACAGAAATAACCAATCAGGAGTGAGCTCCATGCAAATGAAGTACTACAAATGGACCGATCAGGAGTTAGCTCAAGGAACCAATAGAATTTTATGGGTAAGTTCCACTTTCCTAGAAGTAAGCTGTTTCAGAGGCAAAGAGTGAGATAACGCCACCAGGACAGGGAACTGGATGGTGCTGGCAGGAGAGTAGTGGCCCTGCCTGGGGATCCTGCTGGTCTTTTTTATGGGACTTCCCACTTCAGGTGAGCTGTGCCTCAGTTCCCTGGGTTAACTTCTTTCTTTGATCTCTGAATCTGGGATTTGCAGACTGGGAATGTGGTTACCAGTGGCTTTTGTGGGGCCTTGCCTGTTGCAGGTGTGACCTCGCAGGTGTGGGCTGTGGGTCCAGGAGGCTCTGTCTTGTCCAAGGGGTACTTCTTCATCCTGAAGGTGATGTGGTCATCAGCAAGTCACAGACTAGTTAACACCCCCTTTGATGCCTATGTCAGAGCAAGGCCTTGCTGAGGACAAGAATCGGCCTGAGATATGGTGTTAAGCTCGCTCCTCTCGGGCTGGCCTGACGTGGGGTTGGCTGCCCAGGTCTGAGTCTAGGGACCACGGTCACTCTGGGTCCTCCACAACCTACAGTCAAGCTCCCCTTGGACCCCCAGCCCCTCGAAACCTCTCTTCCTATGTGCTGGGGGTGAGGGGTTCTAATTTCAGTCTCCCTCCCTTTTTTTTTTTTAACATTCATTTAAAATTAAAGCGATGTTTCTGAGTTGAGAAGAAATTCACAGGTGCTGGAGAAAAGTGAGAAAAATTCTAAGGAGACACAGAGGAAAATTTTCAATATTCCACCTGCTCAGGTTTCACTGTTCTCCGTATTCTGTTCTCTTCACACGTGTGCCCCCTCCGGGAAGCAGACCTGGTAGGGAGGATGGCCTCCCTCGTAGGGTGGGTCCTAGGCCTCGGGATGGCTCCCAGGGCTCAGGGCACAGGCACAATTCCCAGCAAAGACCGCAGCTTCCTGCGGGGCTGAGACTGGTGTCAGCGTGTGGCTGTGGCTGTGTCTCTGTGAGAGCTGCTGGGAGAGGTGGGGACCATCAGGACTCGGGGTTTGAGCCCATGTAACTTTTTGTTTGTTTCCTACTGTGGCTGGAAACATCACCAGGCTGTAGCTGGCCAGGGGTGCGGGGCTGTGGACCGGGCTCTCAGGAGTCCTTCTGTAAACTGGGCACTTGGGACTCCTTTCACACTCATCTTGGTAGCTGCTGCCTGCTCTGTCTGCCCCTCCATCAACGTTGAGGCAGGAAGTGACGGCTGAATTTTAACCTCCTATTACACTGGAGGGAAAAAGTCCACTAGAAGGTTCTGGTCCCACTTCTGCAATAAACTGTGCAAACTTGGGCTGTTACTCCCGGAGCCTCGTTTCCTTACCTGGAATGTGGGGCTGAGTGATGCCCACCCCTCAGGGTGGCCAGAATGGTGACGAGAGGTGACAGTGGGTGCTGGTAAAGCTGGGCTTCCTTTTCTCTCCGAGCAGGCTTGGAAAGGAAGAGAAAGATGCCCAATGTGCTTGACAGGAGAGAAGGGAGCCTGGCCCTGGGAACCGAGGGTGGAGTCGCCCCAGCTGCTGGCATCGCTGATGCCACGGAGGCTGCCTCCTGAAGGCCGAGCCTCCGAGTGGGCGCCGTGCTGCCTCCTTCCTTCCAGCCACAGATATTTCCCAAGGGCCTGGCTCCATCGGGGGACTGTGCTAGGGGTTGGGGACAGAGTAGTGGACAAGGCAGAAAGATACTTGCCCCCTTGGAGATGTGAAGGAGCAGACAGATGGCAAACCAGTCACGAACCATTAAAGCTCCACCCACTGCCTGTGACTAGGGCCGTGAAGAAGTGAGCACAGTGCTGGGATGGGGCATGACCGGGGAGGCTGCCTTGAATGGGGAGTCCCACAGGGCTCCATGAGTGATGGTCCAATGGAGCCCTAAAGAGAGAGAGGGAGCCCCATGCCGGAGGGAGGGCATCTTCACTCTTAGGGGGAGCCCGGTGAAGTGCCCGAGGGATGATCGGGGGAGGAATGTGTCCTCTTTTGAGACAGAGGGACACAGTGGTTAAGGAGCTGGCCCCCTGCCTGGCACGAGGTCCAGCTCTGCCACTTACTATTTAACCTCAGTCTCCTCGTCTGCAAAAGGGGATAATATTAAAGGTGAATTCCTAGAATTGTTCCAAAGCTGAGATGCATGAAGGCATGATGCATATGCACCGTGTGCTTGGTCCATACGAGTGTTTGCTGTAGTTAGTACGGCTCCTGTGCACAGCTTCGCTGTGACGGTGGTCCGAGCATTTGAAAGGAGGCCTGGGCAGCACATGAGAAGGAGGAGAGGGTGGTGGAGGCCCCTGCACACAAGGGCTTGAAGGCCACAGGGAGGAATTTGGTTTCATTCAACAGATAGGGGTTTTGATCCCCAAATACTCCTGATTTGCAATACTGCTTCTTCCAAAGCTGGCGAGCGCGGGCAGGAGAGCCGAAGGGTGGGCGGAGCATGGAGGGGCTGGCTTTGCTGCCCCCTCCCAGGTCTCAGGCCTCAGGAACAGGCACTGACTCCCAGCTGTCCTTGGCAGGGCCGCGGTGCACCATCTCCCGCTCCCCTGGTGGGATCGGGCTCTGGAGCTGGCCTAGGCTAGCTGGGGGCAGAGACTGTGGGGTGCACGTCTCCCACAGGCATCACATGTAAGGGGTGGGGGGGGCACCATCTGACCTGTCCAGAGGGGTGGGAAGTCTCTCAAGTTGTGTCATGCCAGCGGCTGAATCCACCCACCCGGTCTGGGCACAGGTCTGTGTGACTCCCGCCTCCACACCTGCCCATGTGGTGGTGGCCGCACTGCTCAACTCCCCAGACTCTCCATAGCCCCTACATGCATGCATATGCAAACACACATACACAAACACAAACACACTCACACACACCCCTCTCTGTCGTCATCTTGGAAATGACACCTCTGTTCATTCATTTGGGTGCTCAGGCCCAAACCTGGGTGTCGCCTGTGAATCCTTCTTTTCCATCACCCTCCACTGTGGTCCACGAGCAATTCGCGCAGGCTCTCACCTTCAGCATCAACCCAGAATTTGGCCACTTCTCATCGCCTCCCCTCCAGCCACCTTGGGCCGAGCTGCGTCCGCTGGGACTGCGTTATCACAGTAGCCTCCTCCTCTTCTCCTCCATGCAGTTAAGCTTGAGATGCTTTCTACTCAGACCCACTGAGGCTTCCCCTCACTGTGTCCTGCCTGACCCTGGTGGCCCCGGACCCATCTGCTGCCTTCTCCCCTGCAGTCTTTGCCTCTGGTCACTCTGAATACCCTGCTGCTCCCTCAGCAGGTGACTTCTGTCCCCACCTCGGTGCCCATGCACTGGTCTGCTTTCTCCCTAGCTGTCATGCTCTCTCCTGGACAGTCACATGCCTGTTTCTTGACATTTTGCTGAGGTCTCTGCCAAGCATCATGCTCCATTCCTTTAAAAAAAATTATTTATTTCAATGGAGGTACTGGGGATTGAAGCCAGGACCTCGTGCGTGCTAAGCATGTGCTCTTCCACTGAGCTATACCCTCTCCCCTGCCATTCACTTTTTTACTAGAATTTACCACTGCCTGTCTTTGCGTCAGGGATCGACGGGCTACTGTGTGCCTCTCCATTGGAACTGGGCTCCGTGAGGCCAGGGTCTTCCTGCCTTATTCCTGCTGTGTGGTCACTAGGGCCAAGAACAGTGCCGGGTGCTCATGGGATAATCACTGAATAAATGCGCAGTTGAGGATGACCTGGGAGGAGGGAGGTTTCTCAAACCCGGCACAGCAGAGGGCCCTCCTGGCCTTGTTCCTGGAGTGGTTCCTGCAGCACTGGCTGGCGGGCAGGGGGCCAGGCAATTGTTCTTAAGCCCCATTCCACACATTGGACCTGTGCTGAGTGCTTTCCACACTGATTCCTTCAGAGGGTCTCAAACCTTAGTTCATGGTGCCCGGAGGTTCTCTGAAACCTCAATTAATGTCTTGGGACTCTTGGGCCATGGCCTACTGGCTCGGTTCATTAAATGGTTAAGTTTAAGCAACTCAGTATGTGTTTATGTCCCGTGAACTTAGTAGCCATTTGAAAGATAATAGTTAGAAATTAAAAGAAAAATGGTATTTTTCTTTTACTGTTAAATAGCTTCCAGTACTTTCTAATGGGATGCGTACCCAGTGGGCTCTGCCAGGCTTGTCTGAACTTGGAATCAGGTTGGATGCCACCACCCTTCATTTTCGGTTCCACGTAGATATTCGTGTGATGCTTGTAAAATCCAGCTGCCCAAAAATATGACATCCTTGAAAAAAGTGCTGTGAGATCTCAGGCTGAAGCTGTGAACTGCCTCGACCAGCACCTGCATGTGGTCAGACAGATGTGGTTGGCCTCCCCTTGCCTTTGAAAATTTAAAATACTCCTGCAGGGCCCCTGGGAGTTCGTAGACGTGCTTTGGCACATGGTTTGGGGAGGCTGGGATTATGTCATTGGATCCTCATAATGATCCTGTGAGGATTATATCTAATATATTTCCATTTTACATAAGGAGAAGCCAAGGCTCAGAGAGGCCAAGATATTAGCGTAAGGTCACACAGCATTTTGGTGAGGGAACCAAAACTGATGAGTTCTGATATTCTGGTAATCGTTTGGACTATCAACTGGATCTCTTGAGTTGTGCATCTTCAGGGTCCTGAGCACCTCTCCCCTTAGTGTTTGGAACCAAACAGAATCAATCATCCTCTGGCCTCCACCCCAAGTCCATGAGACCGAAATGTGGACAGTGATGGCAGCCTGTTGTTTCTCCTCCTTCCAGGGGGCCCACTGTGCTCTTGCTGCGTCCCAGACCACATGGGGCTCTCCTTCCTCCCCACCTACGGCTGCCAGAGTAACCGCACGGCCAGCGTGGCTGCCCTGCGTATGAAGGCCCGCGAGCACTCGGAGGCCGTCCTGCAGTCGGCCAACCTCCTGCCTTCGGCCAGCAGCAGCCCCAGCCCCGCGGCCAAGCCGGCGCCTCCGGATGGCAGCCAGGACAAGACCCCTCCCAGCAAGGAACAGAGCGAGGGTGAAAAGAGTGTATGAGGGTCCCGAGTGCCCAAGCCTGCCGTGACCTCCCCTCCCTGCTTCTCCCAGCCTCCACCCCCATGGAATACTCTCCGAAGAGTGAGAAGCCTGCTGCCCAGAGCCTCTGCGTGGACTCAGGAGAGGAAGTGAGACCCACAGCTCCCCTGGCGTCTGGAGAGTGCCTCTTGAGTCCCAGTGGTACTTGTGAGTACCAGAGTCTGCCCTGGGATGAGACCCCTGGGGTTTCCATCTTGGCCCAGGAGTCTAGAGGGAAGGAACGTTCCTCACCCCATCACCTTCCTCTCTCTCTTCCTGGGTCACCACTGAAGGTCTTGTCAACCCAAAGAACCATGGCATTGGTCATCTTTGAGAGACCCCCCTGGGCTAAGTCTCATGCTCTGAGAGGGAACTGTCCCCCTTACGTTAAGAACCAGGACACTGGTGTGATCCCAACCAAGTCTGTTGCCTCCACCAAGACTAGTAGCAACACCCTCCTTTCTTTTGCTGGAGGTTACTGGTCGTGGGCTTGGTTAGGTGAGAAGGTGCGAAGACGTCGAGGTGGGAGGGGCTGGCAGGACACAGCCTGTCCCGGTGGGTACATGGTGGCTCTGCCCTGAGCAGTTCCCACTGGGCACTTCCAGCCAGAGAGGCCGGACTGATCAGACAGGCGGTCAGCTCCGAGAACGGGGGCCACCATCTCGACACTGCAGGCATGGAGTGAGTGCGGTCCCCACAACGGCAGCGCCCACCTGCAGGCCCTGTCTCTGGACCAGACCTCCAAGTTGGTGGGATGCTGACCAACTAGAAAGCCGTGCTCTGGTCCAAGGGATGCTGAGAGCCCCCGGAGGAGGAAGACACCCCCCAGAAACGTCTCTGAAATAAGCGTGCATCTGGATGAACTACCTGTCCTCAGGTCCCTGGCACATGGAGGGGGCCTTCTAGTAGTGGTTTTTGTTTTTTTTTTTTTTAATTAACAGAAGGCAAAAGAGAAGTAGGAACTGAGACGGCAATGGCATATACGCAGATATGGAGCTTGGGGAAGAGGGCTTCCTTGTGATGGAAAGAGACTTAATTCCAAAGGGCCAAATTTCATAGAGGCGTCAGTGTTTGTTGAGTGAGTCCATTTTCTCTCATGTGGATGGTGAACTTGAAGAGATCCAAGGGGAAACGTGCAATAGATGAACTCAGTCACTCCCTGGCAGGGGGGTGTGGTCCCGGAAAGGCTGCAGGCTTGGCTCGCTGGCTGATGGTGTTTCCAT